>NC_056731.1:538479145-538591645 GCF_019279795.1 Protopterus annectens
AGAGGGAACTTATGGATAGAGGTCTATTGAAATCCTCTTTCCAAGAGGCACTAGGTAAGCATGACAAACACTCAGACGTCTTCTAGTTCTTCGGAACCAAGAAAAAGTCCATTGACTCCAAAAAATGGATCCAGTAAAGCTTCAGCATCGGCTCCACAGCCAAAGGAGCCGACTGTTGTTTTGGTTAGGAGCCAGTCTGTGACATTGGAGCTGGTGTCTCCTACATTGAAATCTCCCATCTTAGTCGGTGGCTTCATCCACACATTCTTCTCAGGCCTCAAGTACACTCTCTGATTTGGATGTGAATCGTGTGGTGAAGAGGCTTCTGCAGATACCGGCGCTTGCAAAAATGTTATCGGCACTGACCCCTGAGACTTGGGAGCCAACACAAATTCCCCCACTGTCTTCTGTTCCTCCTCCGATCTCCCTCGAAGTTTCTGAGCCAGAGAGCTCGGAACTGATGATTGTGGAGCCCTCGGTGCTGACACCTACCTTAGGTTTGTCGGCCCTGACTGCCCTGATATCTTTGGTGCCGACCGAGGGATCTCGAAGCCGACTCTCGCAGGTTGGGTCCAGGGAGGGTAGTCGAACTGACTTGTCGGTTCTGACTTTGCCTCTTGTGGCCTCTGCTCGAGTGAGCTCTGCCCCGACCTCAGGCTCGCAGCCCTCTGTTCTGGTGCTGGAAGACTGCCTTGTTTCCTTGGATCCAGGGGATTCCTCGCGTCGGGACCGAGGTGCCTTCAAGGCCATGAGGAGGGTATTGTCCACACCGATAACCACTCCGTCAGTACCAACAGCTCCCTCCCTTAAAGCAGAGGTGGCTACCTGTACAACACACGCTCCATTGAAGCGTAGAGACCCTGAACCTCAGGAAGTCCCATTGGGCGAACCATGCTCTTCCGAGACCTCTCCAGAAGCTGCCACTGAAGAGGTTCCCAGGAAGAGATTTTGCAAGAGGAAGCATCTGGAAGCCCCACAGGAATCCGTCACTTCGGATACTGACTTAGGTGAGTCAGAAGGGTCCTCACGGTCCCCCTCAGCGGATATCTCATTCGCAGATATCTTGGAAATTCTTAAACCGAGGTGTGGCTGGAAATCTCTTAACCCTACTGATGATGAATCAGTCCTCCTGAAGGCTTTTGGGTCTCAACCCTCCACCTCTTGGGTGTCTCCACCCTTTGATGAGTTGATTGAGTTACACTCTCGGAGGGCATGGGAGTCCCCGGATACCACGGAGCCTGTTCCCAGGATGCCTAATAAATTTAGAACTTGCCCTCAAGACAAAACCTTTCTAACTAAAGGAGTGCCCGTTGATGCCATGGTGGTGGCAGTGGCCACCAAGAAGGAACTATCAAACTTTTTAGGTCTGTTTTCCTCCTAATAGAGAGCCCAGGTTCTTGGTCAGGTATGAGAAGTGTATGTTTAGTTCAGTGGCTTTTGTCCTTCGATCGCTGAACTATCTTACACACTTCTCTAGATTACAAAGTGATCTCCTGAAGGAATTAGGAGATACCCTGCAGGGTTCAGTAGCTGCATTGGGTTTCTGACAAGGTAACTCCACAGCTCTCTACTCTTCACTCTATTGTGAACTCTTCCATGCGTCTGGTGTCGTATGCAGCTGATGGAATGAGCAGAGCAGCAGGTACAGGAATTGCCCTTAGGAGACATTCTTGGATGCGCCTATGTTCCTTTATTAACACCCCTTTTGACAACTTTTCCCTTTTTGGACCGAAAGTAAAGGAACCACTTACCAGGAGTGAGAAAGACGGAAGGACTTTGTCGTCTGAGTACATTTTTTACCCTGATTAGACCTTACCCCAAAGGGGGGGGGGGTGGAAGGATGCGGTTCTGTAAATCTCAAGGAACTTTCCAGGACACTCGTGGTGAACCCCCCTTTAGAGGCAGAGGATGGGGAAATAATGAAACATGGCATCCATGCAGCAGAGGGGGGTCCGCAGAATCAGGGCGACAGAGATCACTTCTTTGGGAAGCCTTATCAGCGCTCCTGAGAAGAAGCTCGACTGTCCATCTCTAGAGCAGTTGGGGGACACCTTTCTTTGTACCCAAACAACTGGCTAAAAATAGCAAAATACACCTGGGTACAAAGTATCATATCCTGAGGGTACACAATTCCCTTTGCCAAACCTCCTCCTCTTGTGAAAAAAATCTCAGACGTTCCACCCAGTCACAGGGAACAAGCAGCCATAGAGGTCCAAAGGTTGCTGGAAAAAAGATTCATCCAACCAGGCCCAGCAGACTAGAGAGGATCCAGAACTTACTCAAGGTTCTTTTTAGTTCCAAAGAAAACAGGGGACTGGAGACCTATTCTAGACCTCAGCAGACTAAACAAGTCAGTAAAAAAGACAAAGTTCTGAATGGTCACGTTACAGTCATACTCCCCTTTCTGGGTAAAGACAATTGGATGTGCTCGATAGATCTCCAGGATGCATACTGCCACATAAAAATGGACAGGCCATCCAGGGATCATCTACGCTTCTAGCTGGGAGCCAGTCATTATCAATTTCGCACTCTGCCCTTTGGTCTCACTACAGCCCCCAGAGTGTTCATCAAAGGCATGGCAGTAGTCACTGCTCACCTGAGATGTTTGGAATTACAGGTGTTTCCATACCTAGACGACTGGCTCCTCACTGCTACCACCCGGCATCAACTCTTACATGCAAGGGACACAACTTTAAATCTCTGCAGTCAATTGGGGATTACCGTAAACCAGAAAAATCTGCTTTGTCGCCATTGCAACAGATTGTTTTTATAGGAGCAAAACTAGATACAGTCTCAATGACCTTAAGTCTTCTTCCAGAAAGAGTTTGTCTTTTACGCAAACAGATCCTAGACCTGCTTCCAAAGACAAAAGCCCCAGTCTCAGTGATACTCAAATTGCTAGGAACGTGGCAGCAGCAATAGTTGCCATTCCTCTGGGTCGGATGCATATGCAAGTACTACAGTGGCTCCTGTTCTCTCAATGGTCCTTTCAGGAACTTCCAGTGTCACACCAAATCATGATAACGAATACGTGCAGGAAGGGCCATCAGTGGTTGCTGACATCTCAACAAGTAACTCTAGGCTGTCCATTTGTTCTACACACTCCTATAGCCACGGTGGCCAAGGATGCTTCCTTGATGGGGGGGGGGGGCATTATCAGGGAAGAACAGCCCAAGGCACGTGGAAGAAGCATGAGGCTTATCTGCATATCAGTGTCCTGGAGATGAGAGCGGTACTCTTAACGTTGCAGTCCTTTCAAGACTCTCTCCCTCTGGGAACAGTTTCAATTGAGACAGACAGTATGTCAATGGTCTGGTACATAAGCAAACAAGGAGGAACCATATCTTATCCCCTGTGTCGAGAGGCCCTGAGAGTATGGCAGTGAGCAACTTCCACTCAGAGCTTTCTGATAGCAACGCACATCCCGGGGAAATCCATTGTGATAGCAGCCACGCTAAGCAGGGCAATTCTGTTGCCTCAGGAGTGGTCCCTAAAGAAACAAGTAGTGGAAAAGATCTTCCACAGATGGGGCCAGCCGTGCTGCGATCTCTTTGCAACCCTAACGAACACGAAATGCAGCAGCTACTTTGCCCTAATTCCCCCCCCCCCCCGGGGGGGGTGCCCCAAGGAATGCACTGGTGCACAATTGTCCCCAGGTCTTATTTATGCCTTTCCTCCTTTTCCTTTAATACCCAAAGTATTACAGAAAGCAAAGACTCTGGGAAGGACCATAATCTTATTAGCCTCTTACTGGCCTCGTCAGATTTGGTTTCCCTTCCTTCAGCCACATCTATTGGAAGAACCTTGGATCCTGGACACTGTTCCAGATCTTCTGACCCATTCGTCGGGGTCTCTTCATCCTTCCCTTCACTTCCTCAAACTGACAGCTTGGCTCCTCTAATTCCAAACATTGCCAGGATTCATAAACTCTCAGCCAAGGCTCAACATATTTTAACATTCTCTCATAAATCATCTACCAGAAAGTTATATCTTAGCAAATGGAAGAAATTTTGTACATGGGCATCTCAGAATGATATTGATCCGTACCTAGCTTCAGTTTCATCCATTCTGGAGTTTCTGACTAAACTTTTCAATGAAGTGGTGGCTGCAGCTACCATTAGAGTTCAATTAGCAGCAATCTCAAACTTTCATCTTGGTGTCCAGGGTTCTAATGTCATGTCACATCGACTGTCTAAAGCCTTTCTCAAGGGTACTATTCACTTGAGATTACCCGTCAAAACTCCAGCCATGCCATGGAATCTAAATTTTGTTCTTTCCCAAATTATATTACTCCCTTTCGAACCAGCCTCATTGTGTGATTTGAAATATCTCTCATGGAAGACCATATTTTTTATAGCCATCACGTCTGCTCAGAGGATTTTTGAGTTACAGGCCTTGACCATGAAACCTCCTTATCTGATTTTCCATAATGACCGAGTCTCACTCAGAACTAATCCATCATTTTTACCCAAAGTTTGTTCAGAGACAAATCTCAGCTTATCGATTGAATTGCCCATTTTTTTCCCTAAATACACAAATAAGATAAAACACATGCACATATTTGATGTTTATAGGCAACTCCGATTTTATTTGGACAGGACCAAAAAATTCAGGAAAACAGAACAGCTGTTTGTCTCCTTTTCAGAATCAAAAAAAAGGTACTCCAGTGAACAAAGTAACCTTGTCAAGATGGTTATCAGGTTGTATTTCTTTCACTTACAGTTCAGTGAATGCTCCATTACAACAAAAAATAAAGGCCCACTCTACTAGAGTTGTATCTACCTCTTCAGCCTTCTCTGCTAAGTTACCATTAGATACTATTTGTGCAGCAGCTATCTGGTCAAGGCCTCATACCTTCATCACTCATTACAAAGTAGACAAGGCCTCCAGGGACAGAGCTTCCTTTAGTTCCACTGTTCTGAAGAACATTCTCCTGTGAGCCACCCAAGAAAGATGGCACTTGGGACGTTATCCATCAGTAAAAATGAACAGTGAGATAGAACAACTTCACATAAAGAAGTGATGTACTCACCATAACGCTCCATGTGAGTTGTTCATCTAGCCTTCATTCTTACGTTCCACCCTCCAACCCCCATCCAGTCTACTTGAGGACCGAGACTTCTTTTATGTATGGTGTATTGTCTCTTATCCAGTTCTTAGGGTGGCATATTAATAATCATAGGTAGCCAGTTGGCAGCAAACATGATCTGAGAGAAGATCAAGGTGCGTCATGGGATAGGGAGTTGGCCTCGAGCTGGTTGAAGACCTCGAGCTTTTGCAGCTGGCCTAGTCAGAGCCGAGGATCGGCTCTGAACCCATCAGTGAGAATGAAGGTGAGATGAACAACTCACATGGAACGTTATGGTGAGCGCATAACTTCTTTTTTAGCAGGGTGGCAGTTACTTAAGGAGTATTGTTGGAATATGGGTTTGGGGTGGTGGGTCTTCCTGGATGTAGGAGCTTGTTAAAGGTAATGCAGAATTTTTGGGGGTTAGAGTTGTGTGTGTATTGGGCATCATTTTAGAATTTTTTGTTATTGTTAATATGCCTTTTTGCGAGATTTCTAAGCTCTTTATATTTTTCCAGTAATAAAGTATATTTAGTTTTTAGCCAAAGTTTCCAGGAGTTAATCCCAGTTTTTCATAAGATTGCAGGTATCCTAAGAGAGCCATAGGGTATGGGTTGTTTTTGTCCTAACTTTCCGTAGTGGTGCTAGAGTGTTTAGGATGACAAGGAAATATGGTTGAATTCTAGAACAGCATCATTGAGAGGAAGGTGTTTGAGGTAGGGCCAGTTTAAGGATGAGAGCCTATTATTGAATGTTTGGACATTGAATGAAGACAGGTTGCGACAGTGTGAGTAAAGATGGGCCTTGTCTATATGAAGGGAGTGTCTGTGTACATAGATGGGGAGTTGGTCACTCAGAGTCTGGTAGTTTGCCAGGGTTTTGTTATAAGTTTGGATCAGAGGTTAGGATCCAGTCTAGGGTAGTGCTATTATTGTTGTTAAAGCATGTGGGTGTTATGAGGTGGTTAAAACCATGGAGGTTAATGTTAAGATCTGGAGAGGTGGTTGATGGAGATGTCAGTATTGACTGGCAAAAACTAAGTATAATAGTTTAATATGGTATATTGAGAGAAATCCGTGAAAGCATGAGTTTTAGGATAGGAATATTATTTCCTGGAGGAAAGGGGTGGGAGATTGACATAATGGTTAAGGTATTTACCTTACATACACAAGGTACAGGGTTTGAATCTCACAGGGGATAATTGGCTAGCCTTAAAATGGCTCGCAAGGGTAGTTAGCCTAGTACTAATCTATGAAACCTATATAAATTTATTTTTATTTATTCATTTACATTTATTAACTGGGTTTGTCCAGCTGAGCTTGTGTCCCATTTTCAGTGGAGACCCAAGGAGAAAAGCTCCAAAAAAAAAAAAAACAGTTTACAGAGAATCAAACATTTGAGTCAAAAATTTGGTCAAAATTAGTTATATAAGAACATTAGAGAGACGAAGCAGAAATGCAAACACATGATGTATACATATCAATATTTTTACAGACTAAAAAATATATTTATATATTTACAAAAAGAGTTAAGTCTAGCAGTATTGAATGTAGAGTTTAATAAGTATCTACAGTAGTGGAGTACTTAGCTGTATGTGGAGGGACTGAAACGGTATATAGTAGGGTTGTGGGGAGCTTAAGTAGGGGCTTGACAAGGACATACATTGTAGTTGAGTAGATGAAGTTTGAGTTTTCCGTTAAAGTGGGATGGGTGAATGATGGAACAAATGTCTCTTGGGAGTATGTTCCAGGCTTGGGCGACGGAGTGTTTATATAGGAGTTTGCCAGCTATTTTTTTAGGTTGATAGATTTGTAGTAGTTGCTGATTACAGGTATGGAGAGTCCATGGAGGAGTGTAGATAGTGATGAAGGAAGAGCGAGCAGGGCAGGATGAAGGTTTGTAAAGAATGAAGTGTAGCATTTGAAAAGTTGTGACAGCAGTAGAGGATGGGGGAATTCTAACCAGTGGAGAGTATTTTGGGGCAAGGCAGTGAAGTGTATTGTATGGAGAGTTTGTGATAAATCTAGCTGTCTTGTGGTAAGTTTGTTTAAAATAGTAGTTTGATGTTGGTGAGTACTGGGGCACCATATAGAAGGGAGAGAAGGAGAAAAGCTTGTGCAAGTGAGAGTCTGGCATATGTAGTCAGAATTTTTTTGTTGCGATACAGTAAACCAAGTTTCTGGCTAGTCTTTTTTGTGTTTTGGAGGATGTGCAGGTTGAGTTTGAGTTCATCATCTATGATGTCCCCAAGGAGCTTAGTGTGAGCTTCAGGTTGGATAACAGTGTTATTAGAGGAAGTAATAAAGGTGGGTTTGAGGTGAGAGAGAGAGATCGGAGGAAAAATAATAAGAGTTTGGTCCTTTTAGGGTTGAGAATGAGTAGATTCCTGGACAACCACATGGATAGGAAGACCTGTTGAGTAAGAGTGTGGAGATTGGAGATATTGCCTGAGATGGAGATGAGAGTCGAGTCATCTGCATATTGGATGAGAGAGGGTTGTTTACAAGAAGCATAGAGATCATTGGTAAAGACATTAAATAGGAGGGGACCTAGGATGGAACCTTGTGGTACAGGTATGTATTCATACCTATCCCAATACCTTGTGGTATTGGGATAGGTATGAATGGAGAAGTGAAAGAGAGCCATTTAATAGATTGCTACCTGCAGGATAAGTAACTGGAGAACCAGGCAAGGGAGCAAAAAGACTGAGATCTGCAAGGTTAGATAGCAGTAGGGGATGGGAGACTTGTATCAAAGGCTTTAGAAAGGTCAAGGAAGGGACATGATATGAGTTTGTTATTGTCTAGGGCCTCGGCAATTGTATGCTTAAAGGATAAGAGGGCAGTAGTTGTGCTGTGGTTAGGACCAAAACCATGCTGAGTGGGGGAGTAAGAAGGTTATGCTGGAGGAGGTAGTTGAGTGGATACACTTTATGAGAGTCTTAGAGAGGGGAGATAGAATAGATATAGGTTGGTAGTTAAATGGGTCTGTAGAGTTTCCACCTTTATGCAGAGGAATAGGAAAAAGGATTTCTATAGGGTAGGGACAGTGGATTCCTGAATAGATCTATTGATTGTTATAGATATTGGATAGGCAATGGAGTCAGCAGCAAGTTTGAGGAAGTTAGGAGGTAGATTGTTAGTGGAGAATTGCAATGGCAAATTTCTTTTGTGGGTTTAGGTAACAGTGCAGAATAAGTAACTCAGCTGGGTGGGAGTCTGGGAGGGCTACTGGCATGGAGGATAAGTTGAGTTACTCAAAGTACAGTATAGCTACTCCTTCCCCTTTTTTGTTCCTATCTAAATGGTATATGTTGTAGTGGGGGGGGTAAAATTTCATTATTTGATATATGTGGTTTTAGCCACATTTCGGATAGGGTAAGGATATGTGGAGACTACTTTTTAATCCAAGAATGTCTGATTTTGTTTAGTAGACTTTTTAAGTTAATTGAGTAGCTAGTGAGAAGTTTGGCTGCAGAGGGGGTGGGGGGAGATTGGTGACAAGTAAGTGAAGGTGTTGTGGTTAGATGTTTGGGAGTGGGGGAGGGGGCAGCACTGGCGTTAATGTCCCCATCACGAAGAAGAGTTGTTAGTGGGGTGGGTTTGGAAAGGTGGTTATAGTAGGTGAGGGATTTGAATTTGAGTTGAGGTGAAGCAGGAATAAGTGTAAGTAGTTTGGATTTAAGGAATTGTATACTGGTGATACTAAACAGAGAGGGAGAGATTGAGTAGGGTAGGAGAGTGTCTTTATGGGTAATGTGATGTGAGTGTGTAGGAGATGGCTGTACATAAGTTCTACATAATAAGATGTTAGGATTGAAAAGCAAAACAGAGGAGGGCATTTGAGGTAGAGTATAAACATGATTGGATGAGAGTTGTGAGGTGAAGTAGTTGGGGAAATGTGAAAGAGAGATGGGCAGTGTTTGTTAGGTTTCATTTAGGGAGATGATGATAAAGGATATAGTAATAAGAAGGAGAGTGGTAAAATAACTGTGTTTCTGAGAGTTAGTGGGTGGGAGGTGATTATTGGATGGGGGAGGGTTAGTAGGTGGGATGGAGGGAGTGGAGAAATTGTGGGACTGGGTAATGGGTTATAGTGGGTATGCTTATGCTAAGTTGGTGAGAGTATAAAGGTAATGAAAGTGGTGGTGGGTGGGGATGGGAGTAAGGTAGGGGAGCAGAGTGAGCGGGTAGACCCAAGGTTCCCAGATGAGCACGGTAAAGAATAAAACTATCAGTGATTTCTGAGCAAGAGAAAAAAGCAGTAAAGTTTAATTGGGCTTGTCCTGTGAGTGAATGGTGAGTGAGAGAAAAGCAGGAAATGTAAACCATGTTTGCTCTACATCAAGTTTGTAATAGTTTTCTCAAAACCATGAGGGCAGGCAGTGGGAGAGCTGGAATTATACTATTACTGTCTTACTAATTACTTTGCTTTCAGCTAGTTGGTGAAGATTGGGGAACGCTGAGTTGAACAGACTGGCAAGTTGAGGGTGGAGGAGGGGAAGATTACAGAGAGTGGAAGTGGGAGTCTAGCAACAGCTGCTCCTGCTAGTGTGCATCCCCCTGCAGCTGATATTAAAAATAATATATCTAAGTCCACAAGGTTTTATGATAATCAGAAGACTAAATTTGCTGAAATTCTGGTAAGAGCTGGTTCACCATGATGTCAGCTACCTACTTTTAACTGGTAGTTCTGTTGCTTAGCAGATACACTTGGGCTTCGTACTTGCGTGGATGCTTAATGTATTACTTTTCAAGCCTGTCTAGGGGAGAGGGACAATAGTTTGTGGCTGCAGAGGACTAGAAAAAAGGGAATAAGTTATGTTAGAGGAAGAAGAAATAGCTGTTAAGGGTTAGCTTAGGCCGTGAATGCAGAGAGAGTATTATCAGAGTTGGTTATGGAAGGATAGAGAGCAGAAAGGAATAATTAATGACAGAGTAGGGACATGAGTCTTTGTTAGATACAGAGTATTAGGAAGTGGTAGGATGAAACGGGCAATATTCAGGTATTACATTAAATTTCTCAACATACAGAGATTCAATAAGTGCTGTAAGTCTTAACAGTTTTCATTACCGTACCTGATATATTAGAAAGTGTTAAGGATGAGAGCAGGCAGTATTCAGGTTTTACATTCAATTACTCAACAATGTCAGTATGTGCTCCAAGTCTAACAGTGTTCACTACTGCACCTGATGTAATTAAAAAAAGGACAAAATATAGCACACAAAGCAAGTCTTGGGTAATGAAGTGCAAACAAAAGCTTAGAGCAGTTATCTAGAAACAGGCCAAAATAGCAATCAGTAAATGCAGTTGGAAGATTTTGTCATCGGAGCCAGAGTACAGTTGAAACACTTTGAAATCAGTGAATTAATAATCCCACAATGAAAGCACGGTGGCAATGAATCCCAACACAGACAAAAATGGAAAGAAAAAAAAAAAGGCATTTGTATGATAATCAGAACACTAAATTTGCTGAAATTCTGGTAAGAGTCAGTTCACCGTGATGCCAGCGACCTACTTTAACTGGTAGTTCTTTTGCTTGGCAGATGCATGTGGGCTTCATACTTGCGTGGATGCTTAATGAATATCTTGGCAAGCCCATTTGGGGGAGGGGGGCAGAATATAATGTTCAGGATAAGTGAGGTTTAAGAGAAGGCAAGTATTGAGCAATTTATTTAAGGTTGGACTAAAAGATAGTTATTTTAATGAAAGAGAAAACATAATGTGTAAATTAAAAAAAAAAATGTGTGATTTATTTTCTTCTAAGTTAATATGTGTGCGCTAATGTCTTAAGTGATTTTAATAAATGCTAAAAATACTGTGACTAGTTCTGGATGTGACTTTCAGTAGTAGTATTTCAGTGCAGTTCTGCATACTTTGCTGACAAACAAGGTTCATCATCCATAGCCAGCCCATAATGTGTATAATTACTGTTCTTAAGTTTTGCAATAGTTTGGAGCTTTTGTCCCCGGGCCTGTGTTGAAAGTGGGCTTCTACCTAGTCGGACTTTCCTGATAATCAAATGTCAATAAATAAGTAAATTAAACCTTTGGTAGAAAGTGTGGCAGTAGACCAGCTGTAACAGAGCCTGAACACTCTTCTACTCTACTGAACATAATAACATTAGCTAGCTTTTCCACTATTCCACTAAATGCATAAACACTGCAGTACTACCTGACTCACTCAGTGACCATAACCTCATTATGTTTTGGTCATTCAAGGCACCCAGAACTACACTACAGCTGATTTTCTTGGGATACTTCCCTAACCAGTCACAACACCCATATAAACAGTGAGCTCAAGCAATTAACTAGGACAGTAGAATTCATGACAATATCCCAGTAACAGCACTCAGTCAACTTTTGAACATTCTGCAACCATGTAAAAAATGGTTCCTTCTAGAAAAGAACATTGGGTAAAAAGTACAAGATGCTTATGAATAAATAACCCCAGCAGAGGTAGATAGCAAATGCTGGAGGTGTGATGGGGTGGAAAGAAGTAACTGGAAACATATGCTTTAGGGGTATAATGAGTTGGCAGATTGTAAAAATTCCCTACAGAGTGCTCTGTTAGGAATACTGGGTGAGCAAATGGCTGTAACTAAGGAAATTATTGTTTTGTGCTGGGACACAGGATCTAAATTTCCTAAACATAATAAGGCCTTGTTAAGTTTAACTCTTTTGGCTGCCAAAAAAATTACTAGAAAATGGAAATGAAAGTCTAAACCAACTGTATTTGAAGTATTGAATATTGTAAAAGAACTGGAAGAGGGGTGTTTAGAAAAGGGTAGGAGCAAATGACAGAAAAAAAATGGAAGTTGCGGAAACAATAAAAATAAAATGGCAATAATGACATAAAAACAGTACTACTTTATTAAAACACTTGGTGGTAAGCACTTTTGTTAAGTAAATGAACTTCATCAGACCAACTCTTTAATGCAATAACCCTTTCCTTGTCAAAACAACTTTAAAATTGTCACGATTATTAATACCTGGACTTACACAGGTGTTCATCTTTATCTGTCAACAGTATTCTTTCCAATCTAGTTCATCCCCAGTATCCCATCCAGTACTAAACCCAACCCATCATCTACAATAGTAAATTTTAAAATAGTAGCTCCTATTAGTTCTGGATTGGCTCCGTTAACATGCTTAGCTAAAAAGCACTGGTAAAATATTTTTTTCTCTATTGCTGTAACATGCTCATAAACCCTCAAATCTAAATCTCTTACAGTTCTCCTACATAAAAGTCAGCACAGAACTGACATAATGCAATATATGCTATAAATCTAGACTTACAATCATGTTTATGATGTAACCTTACTGTATAAATCCTAGCTTCTACCTTTACATTCTCTCTCTCCAAAATATACTTACAGTAGTAACAAATGTTACATTTGGACATACCACTCTTTTCAATTTCTTTTTATACGTATATAGAAATGCCCTTTTAGCGTCTTACCCCATCTGGTGGCAAACACCAGACTGTCCCCTATTCCTTCAATCCTTGTACATTCATAAGAAGCTTCCAGTTATTCTGTACAATATCCTTAATTCTATGCTGATCAACTGAATTAAGAATCAAACATGCCAGAGAAAAATCCCTACTTTCCTTCACTATAGGAGCTACGTATTCAACAGACAATGCAGAATAATGTTTTGAAGGAGGAGTTAGATTTTTATGGAAGGCAGAAATTGAACAATGTATGTAATGTTGGATTGATGATAGTTGTACAAAAAAAAGTGATGTATGATGTTTGTAACTAGGAACATGTTAATATCTGATGTTGTCCTTTTCATTCTTCTTCACTGATGGGTTACATTTCCAACTCGGCCACATTCTTACAGACTTGGATCCGACTCGAGCTCCTCTCTTTACCCATAGTCCACTGCATTAACCCCTATTCCCCAAATCTCGTTTGCTGCCATTGCGACAGGAAGTGGTTCTCCAGAATCTCGAGCTGTAGAGAAAGTTGTGGGTGATTTATTTTTCTATTTTCTGCTTAATACTTTTTGTAGTTTAAAAACTAGATACACATTCCTCTTCATCCGTCTTAGTCTTTCTAATTTTTTGCAGGCATCAAGGATGACCTTTTTCCCTTCGATCTCATGCTGTGTTTTTCATGTGCCAGCTGGCACTTTCCTTTCTATTTAGTTAAAGCTGTCTACAATGCTTTATAGTACAAAAAAAAAATGTTTTTGTTTTTCTTTGAACTTTTGTTTTACTGTGTGTGTGACTGGTTCTTCAGTCAGAGTGGATGCTCTTTCTTTTTCAGTGGAATGTCGGACAAACCTATTGGATTCAAGAGATGCACTTCTTGTGGGTGTAAAATCCCAAATTGGGATGCCCACAAGAAGTGCGTCTACTGCCTGGGACTGAAACACTGAAAGTTCCATTGTGAAATTTGTGCTTCTTTCACCCCTCATGCCCTTTCTGACCAGCACAATAATCTTATATTAAAAGGTTGCTTCATCTTCTTCTTCTTCTTCAACTTGAGCTCAAACCCCCAGCAAGGCATACAGCTCCAAGGAACCCAGAAAGAAAGTCCTCTCCATGTCCCCAAGGGCATCTTTGGAGCCTTCTGAGAAACTTCAAAAAACTTCAGATCTGAAGAGTGCCACCTCCTGTTTGGACCCATTGCCTCCCTAGGGTCTGACAGAGGTTAACTCAGTCAATGGTTCTCCTCTTCCATCAACTCTGAAGGTGTTCTTTGTGTTTCACTGTTACAGTCATCACACTAGGGTTATCTGCCTGCAGATAGTCCTCAGTCAGCCCGAATACCAGAGACTTCGTATTTCTGTGTCGGTTGCTGTCGCTTCAGGACTGACGTCAGGTCGTCAGGGGTATAAAAACAGGCAGCTGACGCCATTACATCAGTCTTGCCAAGGAGACCAAAGCAGAAGCAGTTCACATGAGTGCTGGTTAGCCGCTACCTGAGTTTTTGTTTCAGAACTGAATCATCTTGAAGTCTTCTAAAGCTAAGTAACCTGTTCTTGCTCTAACCGATGTCAGAAAAAGTTAACAATTGTCTCGCCTGTGGAAAGCAAATACCACACCGAGATTTTCATCCTTATTGCATCACCTGTTTAGGCCCAGACCACGATGATGTTCTTAGTGTTTCACTGTTTCAGTCATTACATTTGGGTTATTTGCTTGCAGTAGCCCTCAGTCGGCCTGATTAACAAACTCTTGGGTCCTGCATCAGTTGCTGTCCCTTCTTCCATGACGTCAGGTCATCAAGGGGTATAAAACATGCAGCCGACACCATTACATTAGTCTTTCTTACCTTGCGGTGTCCGAAGCAGAAGCAGTTCGCAAGTGCTGGCTGGCCAACTCCTGAAATTTTAATTTTCGAGTTTCAGAACCAAAGTCTTCAACTAAAGCTAAGTACCCCTGTAGGGAAACTTTTTCTTGCTCCTTACCGATGTCAGTAAAAGTTAATAATTGCATTACTTGTGGAAAGCAAGTACCTCAAAGATTTTCATTCGTACTGTATTCCTTGCCTAGGCTCTGACTACGATGTACCTTGCTGTCGGTTTTGTGCTTTATTTAATCAGCGCACTATCCGTCGTCGGTATATTTTCGCCTCTATAAATATTTCGGTTCTTGGTTTAATTATTCAGAAATGTCGTCGGTTAGCCATCCGACTACCAGGATTCCGAAAAAACGCAAAGGTAAAGACAGAGACAGGCCGCCGAGGTCCAAAACTGCCGACGGCGCTTCTCCTAAGCCAGTCGCCAGTTCACCGTTACTCAGAGAGGTGCTTTCACAGCCCGATACCCACTACTTCTGATTCGCAGGCCTCTACTGAGACCCATTCGGAGTCTGGTATGCCACGAGATGCTTCAACTATGCAACCTGCGGATGTCTCTACCTTGGATGGGTTCGGAGCCGCTGTGCAGGCACCGGCTTCTGAGGGTGTATTCAGGCCTACGGACTTGCAAGTTAAACAGACGCCTTCTTCTTCTTTTAGGCCTAAATCTCGAACCATCCCAAAACAAAACGACGCCCATGCCGCATGCTCAGGCCTCTATGCCTAAAAAAACAAATGATAAGAATGGCTGAAGATCTTACAACTCTAGTCAGGGGAAGTCAACCCCTCCCCCCTTCTAAGAGGACTAGGACTGAAGTTGTTTATGAATCTTCTGACCAGGATTCTGTTTTTTCTGATTCTTCTGATGATCTGGATTTGCCTTTATCTACTAATGAGGATTCTGATGCAGAGGACTCTATTCCCTCTGCTTCCCCTCCAGAGGATTTTTCTTTTGGTGAAACCTTACATACTCTAAGGGAGCATTTCCACTAGGAAAGCCAGGATTTCTCTGATTCAAAAAAGAGGCTTAGGGATTTCTTACTCCTGCCTCAGCGTAGGCCTTTAGCTATTCCTCCTGTACTAGACATTGTTGATGCTTTTTCAGAGTCTAGTTTGGCCCCTGATTCTTTGCCTCCTGCTCCCAGAAAACCTGACAGATATTACAGGGTTCCTGATTCGCACAATTTCCTTTTTAAAAATCCTATTGCGGATCCAGAGACTATTTCACAGGGGCCCAAGGGCATGAAGGCTTCTACTGCTAAAGATACTACCCCTTCTGATAGAGACTCCAGGGCGCTGGCTAGATGGGGTAAGAAGGTTTGCACTTCTGCAACCTTGGCCATTAGGGCTTTAAACTGCCAGTTTCATATGTTCAAGTATCAGCAACATGTTATTGGATTGCTTAAACAGAAAATTATGTTGATTCCTGACTGTGCAGAAAATAAAGAATTACAGGATTTAATGCGTTCTGTTGAACAGGTTGGAAAACATACTTTGCAATGTGGATTTGATTCATTAGAGGCCTCTTGCAGGGCTGATGTTACTGGGTCTGTGCTCAGAAGGCATGCTTGGCTTAAGTAGCTGTCTTTACCTGATCATGTTAAAGCTTAATTGTTGGATGCTCCCTTAAATCAGGCCCGTCTGTTTGGCAGTAAGGCTGAGGAAGTTCTTAAAAAGATGGAAGATGAAGCTAAATCTATGTAAACTGTTAAGGATTCCTTACAAGTTCAGCCACCTAGATTTAGTAGGCACTGGCCCTCTAAGAATTGGTCCTTTCCAGCCCCTTCTAGGTCTTCTCAAGCCAAACCCACACACAGCAGAAACCCCAGGTTTCAGTCCCAGGGGTCACACAAGACTAAATACTGGGGGTTTCCACACCCATATCAGGGAGTAGTAAGACTCCCCCCATGGAAAACTGTCTCAATGACTTGCTTTTAACATTTCCAAGCACTTCCCAACTGAATGCTCTCTTAGGCGGAAAAATTGGTCTGCAGGCCAAAAACTGGGAACTCATTACCCAGGACAAATGTTTTTTTTAAATATAGTGTCCCAAGGATACAGATTTCATTTCCACACCTTACCAACAGCAAGCGGTTGGCCAGATCTACCCCCAAGTCAGTGGGCAGAGGTCCAAAATCAAGTACACTCTCTTAAGCATGGGGGCTATTCAGTTGGTACCAGAAGAGGAAAAGGGACAAGGTTTCTATTCAAGACTTTTTTTGGTACCCAGAAAAGGCAATACATGGTGTCCTATCCTGGACCTTTCCACTCTAAATACCTTTCTGGTGATTCCAAAATTCAAGATGCTGACTCTTCACCAGCTGCTTCCTGTGCTAGGCAAAGATGCATGGCTGGCAACACTAGACTTAAAAAAGCATACCTGCACATCCCTATCAGGGAGTCTTGCAGAAGATACCTATGCTTCAAAGCAGGCTACAGGCACTATCAGTTCTTTGCACTGCCCTTTGGCTTATCTACTGCGCCCAGGGAATTCACAAAGTGCCTAGCTCCAGTCATTGCATTCTGCAGGCAAAGAAATATTCAGATATACCCCTACCTGAACTATTGTCTAATTCAGGCAGAAAGCCATGACATACTTTTGAATCATCTGGCCTTTGTTCAAAGGGTACTGACTTGTTTGGGGTACACCATAAATGAAAAGAAATCACACCTGGTAACCTGTTAGCAAATTATATTCCTGGGAGCAAGCTTGAATACAACTTCCCAGATGGCTTTCCTCACGCTAGAGAAACGGATTCTTTTGACAACCTACTTCGAACAAGTGGCCACAAAAACCCAGTTATCTGCAAGACGAATACTGCAAGCCTTGGGGTTCATGGCCTCCTGCATTCTTCTAATTCCATATGCAAGGCTTCATATGAGGAAACTGCAATGGTATCTCAAAAGCCTATGATGTCAACATTCACAGGATCTAGAAGCAATGATTCCTATCATACCTTGCCTACGACTAGAGTTACTTTGTTGGGCAGAGGCCTGCCACCAAAACAAGGGACTACCATTCACACTACCCCTTGCCACCCAAACCTTGACAACAGATGCATCAGACTATGCATGGGGGGCTCACCTGGCAGGGAAGTGCATTCAGGGCAAATGGAACCCAAGTCAAATGCACCTACACATAAATCAAAAGGAAATGTTAGCCGTACAGAATGCTCAGACAGCCTTCAAGGACCACATTCTTCCAGGACAACTAATGTTAAAGACAGACAACACCAAGTCATGTGGTACATAAGCAGGGGGATACCCATTCTTACCCCTTCTGCAGACTGGACATGGCATTGTGGAACACACCCTTATGCTACCAAGTGAATCTACAAGCTCAATTTCTGCCAGGAAAGCTAAATACACTGGCAGATGGACTAAGCAGAGACCTCATGGACCCACACGAGTGGAAACTGGCACCAAGGATTTTCAACATGTTGACAAGTAAATGGGGGAGCCCAGATATAGACCTGTTTGCCTCACCCCAGAACCATCAATTGGACAAATTTTGCACAAGAATTGCCCACAAACTAGCTTGGAAAGTGGATTCTCTATCCTTCAGGTGAAAAAACTTATCAGTTTATGCCTTTCCTCCTCTGCCTCTGCTCTCCAAGGTACTACTAAAGATCAAACAGGACAAGCCAAAGACTATCTTAATTACACCAAATTGGCCACGACAACAGTGGTGTACCCCCTTCTGCGCAGTGCGCCATGCTTGGCCCCATGGCACCTGCCTCAGACTCCTTCCCTGTTGTCTCAGCAGGTGAACCAGATTCTGCACCCTCAGCTGCAAACCCTGAACCTGGCAGCCTGGCTAATTACCTAATTTCCACCCCTCAGCAAATCAGTGATGGATATAATTTTAGAGGCTAGGAGGCCTAGTACTAGAAAATCTTATGCTGCAAAATGGAAAAGATTTTGTACCTGTAACCAATCTCACAGGGATGAGCACAGCAGTGCCCAATTTACCTCAGATTCTGCAATATTTGACTGAGATGCTTCATACGGGCTTGCCCTTTTCCTCCATCGAAATCAGCCATTTTGGCTCATTACAACACAGAGCCTCCCCTCTTCTCTCACCCACTGCTCAAGCTGTTCCTCAGAGGGGCCAAAAATTTAAGGCCACCCAGGAGAGCTCCAACTCCAGCCTGGGACCTTAACTTTGTCTTGGAGAAACTCACTCTTTCTCCTTTCGAGCCAGCTGCTACTGCACATTTAAAATTCCTTTCCTGGAAAACAGCTTTCCTTTTAGCAATCACTTCTGCAAGACGGGTATCTGAATTACAGGCCATTATGGCAGTGGAGCCTTTTATCATCTTTCATGCGGATAGGGTGTCCCTCCGAACCAATCCCTCCTTCATGCCCAAGGTGGTATCCAGTGTGGCTCTTAATCAATCCATTCATTTGCCTACCTTCTTTCCTAACCCACAGAACAAAGGGGATGGATACTGCACTCCTTAGATGTGCACAGACAACTTAGATTCTACTTGGACAGGACTAAACCTCAAAGGAAATATGAACAACTGCTGGTGGCATTTGCTGCAGGGACAGAGGGGAAAGCTATTTCAAAGCAAACCATTTCAAAATGGATAGGCCACTGCATTCATTTCTGCTATAAGCACCATTGAAAACCTATTCCACAGGGCATCCGACCCCATTCAGCCAGGGCTGCATTTACCTCTACAGCCTTTCTCAGGAGCGACCCTAAAAGGGACATCCTAAAAGCTGCTACCTGGAGTTCTGTACATACTTTCACCAAGCATTATTATTTGCCAATTTTCTCTAAATCCAGAGCTGGTTTTGCCACTGCATTCTTGCAGGGCCTTATAGCTGGTCCTAATTCCATTTAAATTCCTCCACCCAACCTTAGCTTTGGGAATCTACTCAAATGTAATGACTGCAACAGTGAAACACGAAGAACATAGTACAGTTGTGTACACTTACCATAAATGTAGATGTTCGAGTGTATTCACTGTTGCAGTCCTGGTTACCCTCCCTCCAGCCCCCTTTCTTTTTTTGGCTATACCTCTACTCTCACTTACTATTCTCAAAAAGCTTTTTGGTGTATTTGCTTTTTTGTTGGAGGTATATCTTTGTATTGTATATTTAATTGGCTCCCATTGGGGGTGGGGGGCACCTGACATCTGGGGCAAGAAAAACTAATGTAATGGCGTTGGCTGCATGTTTTATACCCCTGACGACCTGACGTCATGGAAGAAGGGACAGCAACCGACGCTGGACCCAAGACTTTGTTAATCAGGCCGACTGAGGGCTACTGCAAGCAGATAACCCAAATGTAATGACTGCAACAATGA
This sequence comes from Protopterus annectens, assembly GCF_019279795.1. NCBI lineage: Eukaryota > Metazoa > Chordata > Ceratodontiformes > Protopteridae > Protopterus > Protopterus annectens. The sequence continues at coordinate 538,498,845 of NC_056731.1, forward strand.
TTACACTCGAACATCTACATTTATGGAAGTATACACAACTGTACTTTCCTCGCTGTCGATTTTTGTACATTGTTCAACACCCGAACTATTCATCGTCGGGCCCTTATTGTCACTAAATACTTCCACTCTCGATCTCTCTATTCCGAAATGACTTTGGTAAGTTATCAGACAACTGATCTTCTGAAAAAACGTAAGGCTAAAGACAGAGAGAGACTGCACAGGTCCAAAACTGCCGATGATGCTTCTGTTAAGCTAGTCGCCAGTTCGCTGGTACTCAGTGAGGCGCTTTCGCAGGCCCTGATGCCTGCTTCAATGGATTTGCAGGCCGCTACCGAGACCCATTCGGAGTCCGGTATACCACAAGACTCTTCTTTGACTACGGAACCTGCAGATGTCTTTTCCCTGAATAGGTCTGGAGCTGCTGTGCAGGCACCAGCTTCCAAGGAAGTTCTTCGTATTACCGATATTTGACCCAAACCAATGACTTCTTTCTCATCTTCAGTTCTTTCTAAAACTACCAAGTTGCTAAAGCCAAGAGTACGAGCTACGCCTAAAAAATGACGACCCAAACACAAGCACCTGCTTTCTTGCTGCAACATAAAATGCTTAAAATGGCAGAAGACCTGATTAGGGGAAGCCAGCCTTCCCCTGCTAAGAGAAAAAGAGACCTGTCCCCAGCAGCTTTAACAGACAAAGAGTCCAACGACTCTGAGGTTTCTGAATATGAAGACGTGCCTTTATCTGCTTATGAGGTTTCAGATGTAGAGGATTCCATGCCCTCTGCTTCCCCTCCAGAGGATTTTTCTTTTGGTGAAACTCTACATACTTTAAGAGAGCATTTCTACTGGGAATGCCAGGATTATTCTCAGTCCAAAGAGAGACTCAGATAATTTTTAAATTTGCCACAACATAGACCTTTAGCAATCCCTCCAGTTCTGGATGTTGTCTTTGTGGAATCCAGATTAACTCCTGATACTTTACCCCCTGCTCCAAGGAAACCAGACAGGTACTACAAGTCCCTAACACTCTCAAATTTTTTTTCAAAAATCCTACTGCTGAGCCAGAGGTCATTTCCCAGGGGCCTAAAGGTATAAAAGCAGCTACAGCTAAGAATCCCACCCCTTCAGACAGGGATTCCCGAGCTTTAGACAGATGGGGTAAAAAAGTATACACCTGTGCAGCTCTCGCCATTAGGGCATTGAATTGCCAGTTTCACTTGCTGAAATACCAGCAACATATTATGGAACATATTATGCAAAAATTATTCACCTTTACAGACTGTGCAGAAACTAAAGAATTACAGGAGCTTATGCATTTTGCAAGCCAAGTCAGCAAGCATACCTTGCAATGTGGCTTTGATGCCCTAAAGGCATCTTGCAGGGCAGCAGTCACTGGTTCTGTACTGAGAAGGCATGCTTGACTTAAGCAGCAGACCATGTCAAATCAAAGATGTAATGCGATCCTATCTCACCTACATGCATAACTGATGGGCTCGGAGCCAAGAATCAGCTCCGACTCGGCCGATACAGTAGCACAAAGTCTCTCATTGGCTGGGCCAACCCCCTTATCCCAGGATGCACCATGCCCAAACCCCCAGATCTTGTTTGCCGCTCCTAGAGTAACGACGTGGTCTCGACTTGGCTGTGGCTAAGTACCCTTCTTTTTTGCCCTTTTGGTCACTTTTTGGCAGTTAGCTTTAGAATTTATACTCAAACAGCTATTTTAATAGCTATCTGGTTGTTAGTTCATCTATGATTGACTGTGTTTGTCTTTTTGAATTGTTGTGGTAATCCGTTCTGTTTGGCGGGCTAGGCCCGATTGAGTTAGAGGGCCTTTGCCCTATCCCTTAGAGCGTTTAAGTTAGAGCCCCCCCCCCTTTCCTCCTTGTGTGTTTTGAGTATGTCTGGCAAAGAAAAGGAACATAAGCCATCGGGCTTTAAAAAATGTTCGAAATGCAATTATAAGATGTCGTTGACAGATGGCCACCCCATCTGTGTTTATTGTTTAGGGGCTAAACACTTGCAAGAGTCTTGCAGTGTTTGCCATGCTTTCTCCTCTCGTGTCCTACACGAGAGGAAAAATAAGCTTATCCTGAAGGGTCTCATCAAACCAGCCTTTGAGGAAGCTTTGGCTTCTTCTCCCTCTTCGAAATCGAGGCAAAAGAAGTCTTTGGCTCCGACAAGTCCATCGGAGCTGCCTGCAAAAAGGGCTAAATCTGTGTCCCCTTCCTCGGCTCCACTGGCCTCGGAGCCGAAGGATAGAGGATCTAAAGCTGGGTCTCCCTCCTCAGCTCCACTGTTTTTGGAGTCTCAGGATGAGAGATCAAGTACTCTGTCCCCTTCCTCGGCTCCACTGATTTCAGAGCCGCAGGATAGAGGGTCTAAATCGGGGTCTCCTTCGTCGGCTCCATTGGTCACGGAGCCGCTGGAGAGTGTTTCTGCTCTGGGGTCGGTTTCATCAGCGCAAAAGGGGTCTTTGTTCTGGTCGAGTCTGCTTCGGCCCCGATCCTTTTGGAGCTGATTCGGAGCCGGCCTCCTAGCCTTGTTTCGGAGCTGATAGGAAAAGTCTCTCGGCCCCCTTCTGTTTCCTCCAGGTCCTCCAGGCTTTCAGACTCTGATGTAGATAGGGTGGTCCAGAGGCTCCTCCAGTCACCTGTCTTATCCAAATTATTTTTGGCAACGGCCCAGACTGCCCTGGAGCCAGCCCCTTCGATACCATTTCTTCCTCCTCCGACAACCTTGATGTCATCTGAGTTTGTAGAGTCGGGTGAAGTCCTTGAGTCGGTCCCGAGACCCACTGCTAGTCTGTTGGCACCGTCTTCAGCTCCAACCCTTTCTGTGCCTTCCCGAGGTTTCAGTTCTCGGGTGTCGTCAGCCAGGCCCGAGGGGGATTCGTCGGGGCTTCTGGTTTTGGCCCCGAGTCTCCCTCTTGGCGCCTCGTCTAGGGGAACCCCGACACCGATCATGGTCTTGGGGACGGGCCTCTCTTCAGATTCTGGTGGGCCCGCCTTCAAGCCTATGAGGAGCGGGCTGGCCAAGTCTCTAGTGACTTCACCTGAAACTGCGACTCCTTCCCTAGACATGGTGGCTAGAGCTTCTGGTGCCCCCCTGTCTTCGGACAGCACGGCTCCTAGGCCTGAGGATTCCTCCTTGTGTGGTCCCCTTTTTTTCCAAGGAGCCTTCAGAGTTCATGCCTGAGGAGCCCCCCAGGAAACAATTGTGCAAGAGGAAGCACATAGACTCCCCAGATGAGTCTGTCACCTCGGACACCGACCTCGATGATGCGGAGGGGTCCCCTAAGTCGTCCACTGACGATGTCTCATCCTCCGATATCCTTGAGATCTTGAGACAGAGGGGCGACTGGCCATCCAAAACCCCTTCCGCGGAGGAGTCAGTCTTCCTCAAGGCCTTCGGAGCCCACCCCTCCGCCTCCTGGGTGTCTCCACCCTTCGTTGAGTTACTGGACCTTATTTGTCGAAGGGTGTGGGAACACCCTGATTCTGTGGAGCCAGTTCCTTCCCACCCCAACAAGTTTTTATCCGCACCCCCTGGCAAGGAGTTTCTAACCAAGGGAGTTCCGATTGATGCTATGGTGGTGGCGTCTGCCTCCCAGCAAGATGTGGCAGAGGAATCTACTTCTATCCATCCTCCTAACAAGGAGTCCAGGAGCATGGATAGGTACGGGAAGCGTACCCTGACATCAGCGACCTTTACCCTGCGGTTGCTGAATTATTTGTCATTTTACGAGGCTCCAAAGGGATCTCATAAAGGTGTTGGGAGATACCCTGTCGGGTAACGTGCCTGAGGCGTTGACGCAGTCTGTCAATGCCCAGCTGTCTACCCTTTCGTCCATTGTTAACTCGTCCATGAGGCTCATATCATATGCAGCCGAAGGGGCAGGTAGGGTAGCGAGTTCGGGCGTAGCCCTTAGGAGGCAAGCCTGGGTGCGCTTGTGTCACTTTGCGGAGGCGTTCAAGTCTTCCTTCACTGACGCTCCATTCAATGGGTCCTCTCTCTTTGGACCCAAGGTGAAAGACACACTCACTAGATGTGAGCAGGAGGGTAAGACTTTGTCTGCTGTTGGGGCTCGTTTTTCAGTTCCCTCGAGACCTTATCCCAAGGCTCAGAGGGGAGGAAAGATGTGGTTCAGAAAGTCCCAAAAGTCTTTCCCTGCCCATTAGAGTGACCCCCCCCCAGACGCAAAGGGGGGGGATTATTCTGGAAGACGTCGCCCCAGAGGCGGCGGAGGCCCCCTCAACTCAGGAGACCGCGAATCCTTTCGTGGTTCCTCTTTCCAGCGTCCCTGAGGGACTGCCCGACTGTGCATCTCCAGAGCCAGTCAGGGGTCGATTCTAGACGCATCCAAGAGCCTGGGTTTCCATCACTCAGGATCAGTGGGTGCTTCGTATCATCGCCGGAGGTTACACCATTCCCTTTATCCGTCCCCCTCCACCATCAAGGAAAATCCCGGACGTGACACCCAGTCAATGGGATCAAGCAGCCATAGAGGTCGTAAAGCTGCTCGGAAAATGAGTCATCCAAACAGTCCCTGCAGACCAGGCCAGATTAGGAACTTACTCAAAGTTATTTTTGGTGCCAAAAAGAACAGGGGATTTGAGACCCATTCTGGACCTCAGCCACCTAAACTGCTTTGTAAAGAAGTCCAAGTTCTGGATGGTCACGTTGCAATCCATTTTCCCATTGCTGGAAAAAGAAGTATGGATGTGCTCCATCGATCTCAAGGACGCCTTTTATCACATCAAGATAAACAGGGCGTCCAGGATACATTTACGCTTCCGCCTAGGAGCCAGTCACTTCCAGTTCCGAGCCCTCTACTTTGGTCTCACCAGAGCCCTCAGGGTGTTTACCAAATGTCTGGCAGTGGTGACGGCTCACCTGAGACATCTGGGATTCCAGGTGTTTCTGTATCTAGACGACTGGCTCCTCACCGCCCCCACCAGGCATCTTCTTATTCAAGCCGTGAGTGCTACCATCGAATTGGGACATCTTTTAGGAATTGCATTCAACTGGGAAAAGTCTGTATTGCTGCCATCACAGCATGTTACCTTTATAGGCGCAGAGCTAGACTCTGTCGAGATGCGAGCATTCCTTCCATCAGAGAGGATAAAGATACTACAGGACCAAGTCCTAGCCTTACTACCCCGAAGCAAAGCCCCAGCCTGGATGGTCCTTCAGCTTTTGGGGTCGATGGCGGCCGCCATTCTTCTGGTCCCTCTGGCAAGATTGCACATGCGGATTCTCCAATGGCTCCTGTCGACCCAGTGATCGTACCAAGATCTGCCCGTGTCCCATTACGGAAACCTGCCGGCGAGATCTTCGTTGGTGGCTCCTGTCCTCCAACTTGAACCAGGGGTGACTCTTCTGCCCCCCCTCCCCCATTGCCACAGTGACCACGGACGCCTCCCAGATAGGGTGGGGGGTGCATTATCTAGACAGGAAGGTTCAAGGCACGTGGCAGGATCACGAAACCCACTTACATATCAATGTCCTGGAAATGAGGGCAGTGCTTCTAGCATTCCAGGCACTTCACATCTCTCTTCCCAAGGGTAGAATCGCAATCTTCTCAGACAATATAGCGGTAGTATGGTGCCTGAACAAGCAGGGAGGAACCAGGTCATATCCTCTTTGCAGAGAAGCCATGAGAGTTTGGAACTGGGCGATCACTTCCCAGAGATTTCTAGTGGCAACGCACATTCCGGGGAAGTCCGGTGTGATAGCAGACAGGCTGAGCAGAGTTATTCTGATGCCTCACGAGTGGTCCCTGAACGTCCGAGTAGCGGCTCGGATCTTCTTCAAGTGGAGGTTTCCCTATTGCGACCTTTTCGCCAGCCATTGGAATGCGAAGTGCAGCAATTTCTTCTCCCTGATTCCCCCCCGGGGGGGGTCGCCCAGGGACGCTCTAGTCCACAATTGGCCCTCCGGTCTGCTCTACGCCTTCCCTCCGGTCCCACTACTGCCCAAGGTGATTCAGAAGGCGATCTGCTTGGGAAGCAACATGATTTTGATCACACCACACTGGCCCCGCCAAGTTTGGTTTCCTTTCCTTCGGAAGTATGCAGTGAAGGATCCTTGGATTCTGGACCCAGTTCCAGACCTCCTGACTCTTCAGTCAGGTCAGGCCCATCCATCACTGCAAACACTCAAGCTAACGGCTTGGCTGCTCCACTTCCGACCTTAGTCAGACAGCATATCCTTTCACCTGAGGTGGTCCGGATTCTGTCTTCTTCTCACAGAGCTTCCACTAAGGAGATATATTCTAATAAATGGAAAAGGTTTGCCATTTGGGCCCAGCGGCACAAACTTGACCCTCTGACAGCCTCGGTGTCCGCAGTATTAGATTTTTTGGCAACTCTTTTTAGACAGGGTTCCGCTGTCTCCACACTTAAAGTCCAATTGGCAGCGATTTCTAATTATCATATTGCCTTTGAGCCTTCATTCATGAGTCATAAGTTGTGTAAGGCCTTTCTTAAGGGAGCTTGGTTGCTTCACCCCCCGGTGTCGCAACCTGTTTTGCCATGGGATTTGAATGTAGTTTTAGGAGCCTTGACGTCTCATCCCTTCAAGCCGGCGGCCACTTGTGAGCAAAAGTTCTTATCTTGGAAGACTGCCTTCTTGGTAGCTATTACTTCAGCCAGAAGAGTTTCGGAGCTTCAAGCCCTCTTTGTTAAGCCCCCTTATCTGATCTTTCACAAGGATAGAGTATCTGTAAGACTAAACCCGTCATTTCTTCTGAAAGTTTCTTCTGCTCTTTGTCTGCAGCAATCTATAGAGCTACCAGTTTTCTTTCCAAAATTTTCTAACAAGGCAGACTACAGACTTCATCAGTTGGATGTGCATAGACAACTGAGGTTTTACTTGGATAGGATACAGCAGCAGAGGAAATCAGACCAGTTGTTTGTGGCCTTTGCAGATAACAGGATTGGCAAAGCAGTAACTAAGACCACTATTGCTATGTGGATTAGGGATTGTGTTGCATTTATTTATGCATCAACAGGAAGGGACCTTCCATTTCCAGTTAGAGCGCATTCTACTAGGGCTATGGCAGCTTCAGTGGCCTTCCACACCAGACTGTCAGTGGATGAGATATGTGCAGCGGCCACTTGGGCTTCTCCACATACTTTTATTTCTCATTACAAACTGGACGTGGCCTCTAGAGGTCGGGCGTCCTTTGGTTCCACAGTGCTCAGGAGTGTTTTCCAGTGAGCCTCCCAGGATCTAGGTGCTAGGGGCGCTGTCCCATCAGTTATGTATGTAGGCGAGATAGGATCGCATTACATCTTTTAGTTATGTACTTACCATAATGATAGATGTATGTAATCCATCTCGCCTACATTCTTACGTACCTGCCCTCCTTCCCCCTACCTGTTGGATCTGGAGGAAACACTATTGTACAGTTGGAGTGGCACATGTGAGTGAGTTGTTGTGGGGCAAACAAGATCTGGGGGTTTGGGCGTGGTGCATCCTGGGATAAGGGGTTTGGCCCAGCCAATGAGAGACTTTGTGCTAGTGTATCGGCCGAGTCGGAGCCGATTCTCGGCTCCGAGCCCATCAGTTATAAATGTAGGCGAGATGGATCACATACATCTATCATTATGGTAAGTACATAACTAAAAGTTACTAGATACTCCTTTAAACAAGGGCAATCTGTTTGGCACCAAAGCAGAAGTTGTTCTAAAAAGATGGAAGAAAAAGCTAAGTCTATGCAGACAGTCAAAACATTTTTTGCAAGTGCAGCCTCCAAGATTCAGTAGACATTGCCCCTCGAAACATTGGTTCTTTCCAGCCTCCTCAAGGCCATCTCAAACTAGACCCAGGGGAAACGAACCCCCCAGAGTACAGTCTCAGAGTATGCAGAGGTCTAAGCAATGGAGTGCCTCCACTTCTAAAACAGGGACTGCTAAGCCACCCCTTTACTGAAAGAATTCACAGTGACTTCTCAACTCCACTCCTCACCTCTGCCCAACTGCTCGTGCCCCTAGAAGGAAAACTTGCCCATCAGGCAAAAAACTTGGACCTCCATCACCAAAGACCATTGGGTCCTCAACATTGTATCCCAGGGGTACAAAGTTTACTTCCACTCACTGCCAACCCCAAAAGGGTTCCCAGACCTTCCTCCAAACCAGTGGACAGAGTCACAAAACCAAGTTCAATCCCTGCTCTCCATACGGGCAATTCAACCTGTTACTGCAGAAGAGAGAGGTCAAGGGTTTTATTCCAAACTTTTCCTGGTACCCAGAAAAGAGGGCACTTGGCACCCAATCCTAGATCTTTCCATTTTAAACATCTTCCTGGTGGTGCCAAAATTCAAAATGCTCACCCTTCAGGAGCTTATTGCTATGCTGTCCAAAGATGCCTGGTTAGCCAACCTAGACCTAAAAGAAGCCTATCTGAACATCCCTATCAGGGACTCATGCAGGAAATGCCTACATTTCAGGGCAGGATCTATGCATTATCAGTTCTCTGCACTTCCCTTTGGCTTATCCACTGCTCTCAGAGTCTTCACAAAATGCCTGGCTCCAGACATTGCCTATTGCAGACAGAAAAAGATCCAAATTTACCCATACTTAGATGATTTCCTGATTCAGGCAGTCAGTCAGGAAAAGCTGTTGCAGCACCTGACATTTGTAAAGAACCTTCTAACCTCCCTGGGGTACCTTATCAACGAAATTAAATTCAAACTAGTCCCCAGTCAAAAGATTGTATTCCTGGGAGCAAGCTTGGACACAGCATCCCAGATGGCATTCCTTACTCCAGAAAAGCAAGCCTGTCTGACAGGCTGCTTCACTGAAATGGCCACCAGAACCCAGCTATCTACATGGAAAATCCTGCAGGCCCTAGGGTTCATGGCCTCTTGCATTCTACTAATTCCATATGCCAGACTGCATATGAGGAAACTTCAGTGGTACGTAAAAAGTTTATGGTGCCAACATTCTCAGGACCTGGAAACTGTAATACCTATCCTACCTTGTCTAAGGACAGAGTTTCTTTGGTGGGCAGCAGCATGTAACCACAACAAGGGACTTCACTTTACACAATCCCACGCCACCCAGGCCCTAACCACAGATGCATCAGACAACGCCTGGGTGATGCATCTAGACGACAAGTGCATTCAGGGCCACTAGAGCCCAAGACAAATTCATCTGCACATCAGCCAAAAAGAGATGCTAGCTGTTCAGCATGCTCCGACAGCTTTCATATCACTATTGTCACCAGGACCCCTGCTAATAAAAACAGACAACACCAAAGTTATGTGGTACATCAACAAGCAGGGGAGAACCTTTTCTTAGCCACTCTGAAGGCTAGCCATGGCCCTGTGGAACACGGCCTTAGACATGCATATTCATCTGCAAGCTCAATTCCTGCCAGGCAAACAAAACTCCCTGGCAGACGACTTAAGCAGATATCTCCTAGACCCACATGAGTGGCAATTAGACCCCAGCACCTTTAGCCTTCTAACCCAGAAATGGGGGACCCGAGAGGTGGACCTTTTTGCTTCCCCCTACAATCACCAGCTCAGCAAATTCTGCACCAGGACACACCACAGCAGGGCCTGGAAAGTGGATGTCCTATCCTTCCAGTGGGTAAACCTCTCAATCTAAGCATTTCCCCTCTGCCTCTTCTGACAAGAATATTATTCTAGATAAGACAGGACAGACCAAAGGCAATCCTGATTACCCCGGAGTGGCCACGCCAGCACTGGTACCCACCACTGTGCAGCCTGTCACTGGTGCCTCCCTGGCACCTACCCCACATCCCAACCCTCCTCACTTAGGAGGGACAGATCTTGCATCCGCAACTGCAAACCCTGAATCTTGCAGCCTGGCTTATTCTTTGAATTCTCCCCCAGTGACCAGCCAAAGCAAGCAGGTGCAGGACGTCATTCTTGAAGCCAGAAGACCCAGTACAAGGAAATCCAATGCTGATAAGTGGAAAAGGTATTATTCCTGGATTCAGTCTAAAGGAGAGGACACAGCACTGCCCATCTTATCTCTAATCCTGGATTACCAAGCAGATCTACTCCTCAGAGGCCTATCCTTCTCCTCCATTAAGATCCATGCCTCTACCATCTCGGCTCACTACAACACTGAGCCACCTCTCTTCTCTCACCCTCTTGTCAAACAGTTCCTGAGAGGGGCAGACAACTTAAGGCCACCAAGGAGAGCACCCACCCCTGCTTGGGACCTTAACTTTGTACTGGAAAAGCTCACCCTACCCCCCCCCCCCCTTTGAGCCTGCAGCGTCAGCAGAGTTAAAATTACTCTCTTGGAAAACAGCCTTGCTTCTGGCCATCACTTCAGCTAGAAGAGTATCTGAGCTACAAGCACTTATGGCTGTAGAACCTTTCATTATTTTTTCATGCTTACAGGATCTCTTTCAGGACTAACCCTTCCTTTATGCCTAAATTGGTGTCCAGTGTGGCTCTCAACCCATCTATCCATTTTACCTACCTTCTTCCCTAATCCTCAAAGTAAAGGGGAAAGGATCCTGCACTCCTTGGGCATGCACAGACAGCTCGGATTCTACCTTGATAGGACTAAGGCCTTTAGGAAATCTGACCAGTTACTAGTCAGTTTTGCACCATGGGCAGAGGGCAAAGCCATTGCTAAACAAACAATTTCCAAATGGATAGCACACTGTATCCATTTCTGGTACAAGCACCATGGGAAACCAACCTTTCAGGGGTTCAGAACACATTCCTGTACGGCAAGTTCTACCTCTACATCATTCCTCAGGGGAGTCCCCTACCAGGGACATTCTGGAAGCTGCTACCTGGTGTTCTGTACACACCTTCACCAAGCATTACCAACTGCCTGTCTTTTCCAAATCCATGGCGGGATTTGCAACAGCAGTCCTGCAGGGCTTACTAGCCAGCCCCCCACCCTTTCTTCAGCTTTGGGAATCAACTCAAGTGTGATGACTGCAACAGTGAAACATGAAGAACAGTGCAGTTGTGTGCACTTATCATAAATGTAGATGTTCGAGTGTATTCATTGTTGCATTCCTGGTTTCCCACCCTCCAGCCCCCTTGGCTGTCTCTCTCTCTCTCTCACCCCTTACAGGGCTGTTGGTATTTACTTTTTACTGGTGGTGTTTTTCCCACCATAACTTAACTCCCTATTTGGGGGGCTCCTGACATTTGGGGCAAGAAAAACTGATGTAATGGCGTCAGCTGCCTGTTTTTATACTCCTGACGTCAGTCCTGAAGCGACAGCAACCGATGCAGAAATACTAAGTCTCTGGTATTCAGGCCAACTGAGGGCTACCTGCAGGCAGATAACCCTAGTGTGATGACTGCAACAGTGAATGCACTCGAACATCTACATTTATGGTAAGTGTACACAACTGTAATTTTGGATCCTAGGCCCTTAAATCCATCTGTCAAGAGCAGATGCAGATCTCCTAGCTTCGTTCTGAAGCCTGTTTCATCTGCTGTACCCACCAAATTGCTTCAAACACCGACCAATTCCAGATCTGCTTCTTCCAGATCCTCTGGGAGTTTGACTGAGGATGATATGGACAGGATGATGTAGAAATTCCTCTGGGCTCAGATCCATGGGGATCTTGCCAGCTCCATCCCCTCTTAGATCCTTGAGTGTTACCTGCTCAGCCTATTTAGTCTCCCCCTCTGATCCGACCTATGGTTTAGGAGCTCCAGGATCCTAGATTTCTGAGAGAGTCGGTGTCGGATCCGAGGAAACCTCCTTCCTCAACACCGGTGACATTCCCTGACCAGCCCTGCTCAAATGCCATCAAATCAGAGCTGGTCTCAGATCTGAGAGGTCAGCCCTGGGTCCAGGAGGTTGGGTTTGGTTCCGTTACTGTTGGATCCTTTTCTGCCTCTTGGTGCCTCAACCCTTGACAGCTCTGGTCTGATTCACTCTCGAGGGCACGGATCCTCAGTGGGCCCCGACCTTTTGTCTTTTGCTGCTTTGGATCCAGGGAGGTTGGGAGGGGTTTCTCTGGGTCTGTCAACCTTTCAGGTAGTGAAAAATGCCTTCGCATTGCATAGAGATCTGTCCTCTCACATCTCGGATCCTGTCCCTTGCCCCGCATTGGGTCCGAGCGCTGAGCCCATCATTCCTGCTCCTTCAGTTCAGCCATCCCTAGAAAGCCTCCACACTCATTCTTCACAGAGTTTTCTTTATTCTTCTGATACGTCCCCAGAACACCCCACAGAGGAGGTACCTCAAAAGAAGACGTGCAGGAAGAGGCATATAGACTCCCCAATGGAGTCCCCTCACTGAAGAACACTGTCTTCAGTGATGGAGAGGAATCCCCTCAATCACTACCTTATGACGTCTCCTTTGGAGCATCCTGGAAATCATAAAACAGAAAAGTGGTTGGTGTTTCTACCCTCCTCCTGCTGAGGAGTTTGTGTTTTTGGAGGCTTTTGGGGCAGGCCCTTCTACGTCTTGTGCGACTCTCCTGGCGGACCAACTTATTGACCTATTTTGTCATAGGGCCTGGAAAGAAACACACCATTGAGCCTACCCCCAGTTGTTCAGATACGTTTTTAGTTCCCCTAGTAGACAGAGTGCATTGGATCAAAGGTGTCCCCATTGATGCCATTGTTGTGGCAGAAGCCACTAAGAAGGAGCTAGCTGAGCAGAGTTCTTCTGTCCATCCACCAAACAAGGGAGTCCATGGAGTTGGACAGATTCAGAAAGCACATCTACGCCTCAGCCACTTTCATGGCGCTGAGGTCTTTAAATTATTTGTCACACTCTTCCCGCTTGCAAAGAGATTTGGTCAAGGAACTGTCAAACTCTTTTGCAGAGACCTTGTCAGTAGAGGACCTCAAGAATGTCCCTCCCCAACTGAATACTCTATCATCTGTTGCTAATTCTTCAATGAGGTTGATCTCCCATACGTAGGAGGTACCACATGGTTCAGGCATAACTGTAAGGAGACTTGCCTGGATGAGACTCTGCAACTTTGCAGAACCCTTTAAGGCATCCTTTGTTAATGCCCCCTTTGATGACTCATCTCTGTTTGGACCATCGCTGAAAGATGCGCTTACCTGCAGCAAACAGGAAAGAAAGAACCTGTCTGCTGTGAGAATTAAGTTTTCTACACCTCAGAGGAACTTTTCTAGAAACCACTGAGGAGGGAAGAAAACTTGGTTCTGGAAATCTCAAGGGCCTTTTCAGGATCTGCGTGGGGAAACTTCCTCCAGACGCAGATGAGTAGGTTTCTATGGTAGACACCACCCCAGAGGCAGAGGGGGTCCACAGAACCAGAGCTTCAGAAAATCTTTCTCTGACAAGCCCTATCTGGAAGTGTTTCCCAGCTGTCCATCTCTGGAGGCAGTTGAGGGTTGTATATCCCTGCACCTAAATGCTTTGACAAATATTGTAACCAACACATGGGTGCTAAGCATAATATCCAGAGATTTCTACATTCCCTTTTCCCTTCCACTTCCTGTGACAAGGAAGAAACTCCCCGATCTTCCACCCAGTCAGAGGGGAGTACACACCTGAAGAGGTTCAAAAGCTGCTATAAAACAGTGTCATCCAGAAGGTCCCACCCCAACAAATAGGATTCGGTACTTACTCCTGCTTTTTTTTAGTACCAAAGAAAACAGGGGACCTGAGACCAATTCTGGATCTAAGCAATCTGAATCAGTATGTAAGCAGTTCAGTCCATCCTGCCTATTCTGCACAAGGATGATTGGATGTGTTGTACAGATCTCCAGGATGTGTACTGTCACATCAAAATAGACGGGTGCTCCAGGAGACACCTGCGCTTGCAGCTGGGAGCCAATCACTACCAATTCAGAGTACTGCCGTTTGGGCTCATCGCAGTCCCCCCGGGTGTTCACCAAATGTATGGCAGTCATAGCAGCTCACCTGAGGCTCAAAGGATTCCAGGCGTTTCCCTGTCTAGATGATTGGCTCCTCACTGCCGCAACAAGGCATCAGCTTTTACAAGCCATGGATTGCTTCCTTTAGGTCTCCCACCTCCCTAGACATCACAGTAAATCTTGCAAAATCCAAGCGGACTCCTGTACAAAATCTGGAATTCATAGCAACTCAACTGAATACGAAGAATCAAATGGCTTCACTGCCTCTTCACCGCATCACATCTCTGAGAAATCAGGTGTGAGACTTGCTTTCTCATCCATCCCCACCAGCAAAACTAGTGTTGCCAGCTTTTGGATGTATTTCACCAGCCATTTTTCTAGTTCCTCTAGCAAGATTCTTCTTGCAAATTCTTTAGTGGATCCTGGCGGTACTGGGGTTTGTTCTTTCAGCCTCTTTTCCCATGAAGCTCATCCCAATTTGCAAATATCATATTCGATGGTGGTTACAGTCAGGCAACCTGTTTTTGGGTGGGCCACCCACCCCCAATAGCCACAGTGATGACTGATTCCTCCCAATTATGGTGGGAGTTGGCATTACAATGGAAGGATGGTCCAAGCCACGTGGTCTCCACTAGAGGCCAAGTTGCATGTAAATGTCCTCGAATTGAGGGCAGGCCTAGCATTACAAGTTTTTCAGGACATTCTTCCTTTTGGGACTCTTGCTGTCCATACGGACAATGTGTCAGTAGTCTATTACATCAACAGACAAGGAGAAACCCATTCCTGATGACCACAAAAACAGACCAAACTGTACAGATCTCTTACAGCAGGTCAGCCCAGAGGTATAACCAGGAATGCACAGGAAATTATTTTTATTTGTTTATTAAAACACCAAAAAAGGATTAAGTGCTTTTGTAAAGAACTTCTTCAGAATCAGTGTAAAACACTAATCACCTTTCTTAAATATCCTGCTCCTTGAATCACGACCATTTACATCTAATCTGCCATCTTAATTCCTTCTCCAATAACCCCCCCCCCCGAGGTCCTTAACCACACATTCCAATACAAAAAAAAAAAATAATAATAATCACAATGTTCCAGGACATGTTTGGCTAAAGCATTCCTACGTTCCCCATTCATAATATCCAAAACATGTTCGTAGATACGCGCTCTCAGTTTTCTCTTGGTTTTTCCTCGCATAGAAATTATCACAATTTTGGCACTTGGCCAGATAAATCACCCCAGTGGAGTTGCAATTACTGTATGCTCTATACTGGATGTTCATGTGGTTGACCAAAACATGATCCCTTTCCATGATTTCCCTGCATTGTTTGCTGCAACCGCACTTATGCATTCCCCGTTTTTTGGTAGTATTTAGGGGGTCCATAATCTATAGCCGCATGTTCCAAATAATTCTTGAAAGTCCTACCCCTTCTATATATAACCCGGGGGACTTCTCCTACCACATTCACCACTTCCTTGAGGTGTGAAAAAATGTGCCAATTTTTTTTAGCAAAATTTTTTTTATTAAATCCGCCTCCTTGCAAAATTCAGTGATGAAGGCCCCTTTCACATCCTGGATTTCTTTGGACTTTCCTTTGGTTAAATCCCCTATTTTATCTATAGAAGAGTTGATGAGAAGGGACAGTCTCACCTTTCTCCCTTCTCTCCCTAATGTTTCCATACACTGCTGCGTCATATCATTGGGATACCCCCTGCTACTGAACATATCTCTCCGTTTTTCACATTCACTGAGAAAACCTTTGTTGACACCATTCGGGCTAGCTGAATATGTTGGCCCTTAACTATGCCTAACTTCTGGTGTAGTGGATGGCTACTCTCAAAATGTAAAATACTATTACTACAAATGGGTTTTTGATAGTTGGTACTAACCCGTCTCTTTTTGATCTTTGGAGATGGAAACATCCAAATAGTTGTTTGAAGAAATGTCGTATGCATAGGTAAATTTGAGAAAAGTGGTAGTGGAATTGATTAATTCTATGAAATCCCTGATCTCCACTGTTCTATCCCATACAATAAAAATATTTTCCAAAAAACGAAGGAATAAGATGCGTCTTTCCCATTGGAGTAACATGATGTTGACAAAAATGGCACAGGCGGCCCCCATAGCAACCCCCTTCCTTTGCCTAAAATATTGGCCCTCCAAATATACAAAGTTGTATTTCAACACTAACTCCATACAAAGTACTAGAACATTGACATTATTATCAAAGGAAGTGGAGTTGCATAGGAAATTGTGGAACCATTCCAGTCCCAACTCATGGGAGATCACATTAAAAAGCTCAACAATATCAGTAGTTAGAAAAACAAAACTGTCAAAATATTCTACATTTTTCATTTTTAACAGGAAGTCCCAAGAGCCTTTGCAAGTATGCCCAAAAGTTTCCAAACTTTTATTTCAATATAATGTCTACATATTTCCCCATGGGGTGGGTTTTGGATTTTCTAGCATTGACAATAGGTCTCATTGGTGGATTGGTGGTGTTTTTGTGAATTTTGGGGATCCCAAATATACGCGGCACCACTGGATGTACCACACTAAAATAATGATGTAAAGCTGGAAATTTCCTGTTCATCCACCATGTCCTGCAGATAAAATTCTATTCTATGATATGATAGTTGGGTAATGTCAATGGATGTTTCTTCGTACATTTCACTATTGTAAACGTGGTACAACGTTTTGTTCACTTAATCATCTTTATTCATAATCACCACCCCACTCCCTTTGTCCAGTTTCATGACTCTTAGGTTTTTGTTTTTCGCTATTTCCCACAAGAAGTTGGTTTCCTAATTGTTGAGGTTACCCATCTTAGGGGATTCCATAGCCAACAAATTCCTAAACTCAAATTCAACTAACTTTTGAAAAATAAATAAAGGTAAAAGCAGTGGAGGATTAAATGTGCTGCTCCTTCTTCATACAGTCCCTAACTGGACTGTTTCATTTTGAAGCAAATTCTTTAAATTTTCCTTTCTTAAAAAACATGTTTAAACCTTTTAACATTCCACTTGTGTATAATATTTAGATGGAAATGTTCTATATCCATGTTACTTTATTTTTATAAAACAAAAAATGTGGGGGGTGTTATGTTATAAAGACTATCATGGTGTTTCAAATTTAATTGATGTGATGTAAATGGTCATGTGATTCAAGGAGCAGGGTATTTAAGAAAGTGTTTAGTACTTTACTTTGATTCTGAAGAAGTTCTTTACGAAAGCGCTTACACCTTTTTTGGTGTTTTAATAAACAAGTGAATATCATTTCCTGTGAATTCTTGGTTATACCTTTGGGCTGACCTGCTGTGTGAGATATGTACAGAAACCCATTCCTACCCATTGTGCAGAAAGGCCATGAGGGTATGGAAATGGGCAGTCTCTTCAGACCGCTTTCTAATTGCAACATACCAGGGAAAGTCAGCACTCTGGCAGACAGACTTGGCAGGTCCATTCTGATTCTTCAGAAGTGGTCCCTCAAACAATCACTAGCGAGCATGATATTCAGCCATTGGGGACAGCTTTGCTGTGACTTACTTTGCTCTGATTCCCCCTCCAGAGGAGTCACCAAAGGGTGCTCTGGTTCATGATTGGCCCTTGTGTCTCCTTTATGCCTACTCCCGCTCTCCCATTGATCGCCATGTTTCTGCAGAAAGCAAGCAGGCTGACAAGCTCACTCATCCTCATTCCCCCTTTCTGGCCTCTACAGGTATGGTTCCCCTTCCTATGTTTTCATCTGAAATATCCTCCATGGATACTGGAGCCCAGTCAGGACCTCCTATCTCACCTGACAGAGTTTCATCATCCCAGTTCTCACACCATCAAGTTAACTGCATGGTTTCTCCAATTCCGGTGATATGACAGTCCAGGCTCGCTCATCCTGTTCGTAGCATCATCTCGCCTCTCAGAGGCCTTCTACTAAGAAAGTCTACAAAAGAAAATGGAAAAGATTTTCTGTATGGGCCTCTAAAGAGAACATTGACCCTTTTTCAGTGCCTACTTCTGCTGTCCTCCTTTTCTTCAGTAATCTTTTTTAAAAAGGGGCTAGCTTCTCCACTATTTAACTTCAGCTAGCAGCAGTTTCCACGCTGGAAGCAAATCCACATGTTCTTCGTGTTTCACTGTTGCAGTCATTACATTTGGGTAATCCTGCTGGCAGGTTGCCCTCAGTCAGCCTGAATTCCAAAGTCCTGAGTCCTGCGTCAGCTGCTGTCTTCCCTTCCCTGACGTCAGGTCATCAGGGGTATAAAAGATGCGGCCGACGCCATTTAGTCTTTCTTGCTGCACGATGCCCAAAGCAGAAGAAGCTTGCAAGTGCCGGTCGGCCAACTCCTGAGATTTTCATGCTCGAGTTTCAGATCCAAAGTCTTCAATAAAGCTAAGTACCCCGTTGGGGAAACTATTTTCTTTCTCCAGACCGATGTCAGAAAAAGTTAATAATTGCATTTCTTGTGGAAAGCAAATACCTCATAAGGACTTTCATTCTTACTGTATTCCTTGCCTAGGCCCTGATCACAGCGTTGCTGGTTGTCAGTTTTGTGCTAGATTTAACCAACGCACTATTAAGCGTCTGTATGATTTTGCTTTAAACTATTTTGGACGCCGATTTAATTATCCAGAAATGTCGTCAGATAGCCATCCGACTACCGGAGTTCAGAAAAAACGCAAAGAAAAGGAGAGAGATAGACAACCGAGGCCCAAAACCGACGAAGTTTCTCCTAAGCCGTTCTCTGGTTCTCAGTGAGGTGCTTTCGCAGCCCCTGACACCTGCTACTTTAGAGTCGCAGCCCGCTACAGACTCCCACGTGGAGTCGGCCATGCAGTTGGAAACTCAAGGTATTGGAGCCTCGGATACTATTCCTTCAGATGGGTCCGGAGCCGCTGAGCAGGCACTGGCTTCTGAGGGTGTATTCAGACCTAAATATTTTTATATTAAGCCAACCTCAGCTTCAAAGGCAAAGACTGAAGCACCTTCTAAAGCAAAGAAACAAACTCAAGAGCCACATGGACAGGCCTCTATGCCCAAAAAACAGATGCTCAAAATGGCCGAAGACTTAATTATCTTGATCAGGGGTTCCCATCCCCCTCTTGATAAGAGGCCTAGGGAAGAGACTGACTATGAATCTTCAGATCAGGTTTCTATTTCTTCTGATCAGGAATATTATCCTCCCCCTATGAGGATTCTGATGCTGAAGAATCTATACCTTCAGCTTCTCCTCCAGAGGACTATTCTTTTGGGGAAACCTTGCATACCATGAGAGAGCATTTCCACTGGGAGAGTCAAGATTTTTCAGAATCTAAAAAGAGGCTCAGGGATTTCCTTTTACTACCTTAACACAGGCCACTAGCTATTCCACCCATGTTAGATATTGTAGATGATGTGTTTTCGGAGTCTAGTCTTACCCCTGACTCCTTACCTCCAGCTCCTGTTAAGCCTGACAGATATTACAGGGATGTCCTTCAAGGATGCATCTGCAGTCCTTACAAATGGGTTGTCCTGTCGTCAGGCAGCCCTTCGGTCGGCCGGATTCCAAAGTCTGGGTCTGGCCTCTGTTGATGTCGCACTTCACCCGACATCATAGCTGCAGTTATTCGGGTATAAAGGTATCAGCCGACGCCATCTTCCTCAGTCTTTCTTGCCGCGTGGCGCCCGAAGCAGAAGCTGTTCGCAAGTGCTGGTCGGTCAGAACCAGAGATTTCTACTACCGAAGACTTCAAAAAAGCTACCGAAGACTTCAAAAAAGCTAAGTACCCCGTTGGGGACTCTTTCTTGCCTCAGACGATGTCAGAAAAAGTGAATAACTGTTTAACTTGTGGGAAACAAATACCTCATAAAGATTTCCACTCTTACTGCTTACCTTGTCTAGGCCCAGACCACGACGTAGCAGCTTGTCTAGCCTGTGCTTCTTTTAACCGGCGGACGCTTAGACGCCGGTCGGAATTTGCTGAGGAGTTTTTCGGCTCCGATTTTGCTTACATTATGCCGTCGGATCCTCTGACTACGCAAATTTCTAAAAAGCGCAAGGAAAAGGACCGACACTCGCGGTCCGCGGTTTCGGCCGAAACCGCGGTTAAGCCAACCACGAGTGTCTCGGTTTCGGCTGAAACAGAGTCCACGGTTCTTCCTTTGGCTGAAAGCGTTCCTCCTACCGAGGCCTCATCCAGCATGGTGGAATCTGCTTCTGAAATACCACCCGCTCTTGCAGGTTCACAGGATTTATCTGCTAGGCCACCTGCATCTATGTCGATTAAGGCCTTTGCCAGGGCTAAAGCAGCAAAATCTACCAAAACTGTCCCTGCTAAGACCCCCTCTCACAGGCCTAGCTCTAGTTCACAAATGCTTAGTCTTGCAGAGGATCTCATTTCTTTGATCCGGGGATCCCAACCTCACCCAGACAGGGCCTCTCACCCACCTCCAGAGAAGAGGCCTAGAGCAGAGCCCCCTGAGCCAGTTTCTACAGATGACTCCTCTGATGAATCAGATAATTCTAACCCTCCAGAGGGCCCTTTTTCTCCTTATGAGGACTCTGATGCAGAAGAGTCCATTCCTTCTGCCTCTCCGCCTGAGGAATTTTCCTTTGGGGAAACCTTGCATGCTATGAGGGAACAATTTCAATGGCAGGGCCAGGATTTTACAGAATCTAGGAAAAGGCTTAGAACCTTTCTGCATTTGCCACAGCATAGGCCTTTAGCCATTCCTCCAGTACTTACTGTTACGGATGATGCATTTAATGATGCTTGTACTGCTCCTGACTCTCTTCCTCCGGCCCCTGCTAAGCCCGATAGATACTACAGGGTTCCGGACACACATTATCATTTGTATAAGGCTCCTCTTGCAGATCCCGAAACTAATAAATCAAAAGTAAATGCTGGCAGTAAAACTGGCAATCCAGGCATTCAGACCATTCCTTCAACAGGGTCAACTGTTGATAAGGACGGACAACACCACAGTTATGTGGTACATCAACAAGCAGGGAGGCACACATTCATACCCTCTATGCCGGATGGCAATGGACCTATGGAACGTGGCCTTGAGCTTCAACATTCAGTTACAAGCAATTTTTGTGCCAGGAAAAGAAAATATTCTAGCAGACCTCCTAAGCAGAACTACCACGGATGCCCACGAATGGATGCTGCATCCGGACATCTTCAAAACCATTACAGGAAAATGGGGACTACCAGAAATAGACTTATTTGCATCCCCACACAATCACCAACTGAAGAAATTCTGCACGAGGACGTACCACCCCCTTGCTTGGAAAGTGGACTCCCTATCTTTCAGTTGGAAAAACCTGACAGCATATGCATTCCCACCTCTTCCTTTGATGCACAAGGTGCTACTGAAGATCAAAGAAGACCGTCCAAGGATCATCCTGATAGCTCCAGACTGGCCAAGGCAACATTGGTACCCATTACTGAGGGGTATGTTTCGGGAACAAATATGGCCTCTGCCCCTAGTTCCCTTGCTGCTGACACAGAACAACTTCAAAACCCTGCATCCAAACCTGAAAACACTGCAGCTGGCTGCCTGGAACATTGCTTAAGAACAAATAATCCAGAATTATCTCAAAGAGTTAAAGACATAATCTTGGAGGCTCGCAGACCCTCAGCAAGAAAAAATTATTCAGCAAAATGGAAAAGATATCTTACTTGGTGTACTGAAAAAGGAGAGAATGTGTCACTGGTAAACATAGCTAACATCCTGGAATACTTGGCAGAGCTCTTCCATAATGGCCTGTCCTATTCTTCCATTAAGATTCATGCATCAGCTATTTCAGCAGAATACAACTTGGATCCTCCAGTCTTCTCACATCCTCTGCTCAGGCAGTTTCTAAGAGGAATTAAAAATGTAAAACCACCAAGAAAGCCACCATTGCCAGCATGGGACTTGAACTTTGTGCTAGAAAAGTTGACACTACCTCCTTCGAGCCAGCAGCAACAGCAGAATTGCAGTACTTATCATGGAAAACTGCTTTCCTGCTTGCAATCACTTCAGCACGAAGGGTTTCTGAACTACAGGCATTAATGGCAGTACAGCCCTTCCTGATTTTCCATCAAGATAGAGTGTCCATGAGAACTAATCCTACTTTTATGCCAAAGGTGGTCTCCAGGGTATCTTTGAACCAAGCTATCCACCTGCCTACATTCTTCCCCAACCCACAGAACAGGGGAGAAAGGCTGTTGCATACCTTGGATGTACATAGACAATTACGCTACTACCTGGACAGGACCAGGAATAATAGAAAAACTGACCAGCTACTGGTAGCATATGCAACAGGAATGGAAGGAAAAGCAATTTCGAAACAGACAATCTCTAAGTGGATAGGGAATTGCATTAGATTTTGTTACTCTTACCATGGAAAGAAAACTCCAGAAGACATCAGACCTCACTCTACAAGGGCTACAGCCACTACCACAGCCTTTTTACTAGGAGTGACTACCAAAGACATTTTAGAGGCTGCTACTTGGAGCTCCGTGCATACATTTGCCAAGCATTATAATTTACCCTTATACTCCAGATCCCGAGCAGGTTTTGCCACTGCTGTTTTGCAAGGGATCTTAACTACACCATAATCTTATTACTCCTCCTCCCCCAGTTTGGCTATGGTATTCTACCCATTTGTAAGGACTGCAGATGCATCCTTGAAGGACATAGTACAGTTTTGTACCTACCATAAATGTAGATGTCCGATAGGCATGCATCTGCAGTCAGGATTACCCTCCCTCCTTCCCCTCTGAGGTACTCCTAGGGTATTTACCCCTCTTTTAGCTAGCTGGGGGAATCTATTATGGTGTATTTGTTTGTATATATGTATATACATGTTTATTTTTATTTTGCTCTCTCTTATTTGGAAACTTTTGCAATTATCCAAATTTGCCTTCCTAGAGGGCACCTGGCATCTGGGGCAAGAAACACTGAGGAAGATTGCGTCGGCTGATACCTTTATACCCGAATAACTGCAGCTATGACGTCGGGTGAAGTGCGACATCAGCCGAGGCCAGACCCAGACTTTGGAATCCGGCCGACCGAAGGGCTGCCTGACGACAGGACAATCCATTTGTAAGGACTGCAGATGCATGCCTATCGGACATCTACATTTATGGTAGGTACAAAACTGTACTTTCCTGACTCTCATAAATTCCTTTTTAAAAACCCTGCTGCAGACCCAGAAACTATTTCACAAGGCTTCCGCTGCAAAAAGCCCTACCCCCTCTGACAGAGATTCTAGGGCACTGGATAGATGGGGAAAAAAGGTTTACACATCTGCTACCTTGGCTATAAGGGCTTTAAACTGTCAGTTTCATATGCTCAAATATCAGCAACATGTCATGGCATTGCTTAAACAGAAAATGTTATTAAACTCTGAATGTGCAGAAAACAAGGAAATGCAGGATTTATTGCATGCAGCTGAACATGTTGGAAAGCATACTTTGCAATGTGGTTTTGATTCTTTGGAGGCCTCCTGCAGGGCCGCAGTTACGGGCTCTGTAATTAGGAGGCATGCTTGGTTAAAGGAACAAAATCTGCCTGATCATGTCAAAGTTAAATTATTAGATGCACCTTTACAGCATGATACTTTGTTTGGTGTTAAGGCAGAGGAGGAGTTAAAGAAAATGGAGTACAAAGCTAAATCTAGGCAAACTGTCAAAGATTTTTTACAAGTGCAGCCATCTAGGTTTAGCAGACACTGGCCTACAAAGAATTGGTCCTTTCCTGTGTCAGACAGACCTCAAAGGGGCAGACCCAGACGCCCCAGGCGCAAGGTTCCTACAGGTCAAAGCAATGGGGTGCTCCTACCTCCAAAGTTGGTGAAGACAAATCACAGCCATACAGGAAACAGTCCCAATGACTTCCCCCTGCCTGCACCAAGCACTTATCTCCTGGCAGCACCCTTAGGGGGAAAATTAGCACTTTTTCTTAAAATTGGCACATAATAACTCAGGACAAGTGGGTTCTAAATATCGTGTCACAAGGGTACAAGTTCCATTTCCATACCCTGCCAAATGCAAACGGCTGGCCAGATCTGCCCAAAAATCAATGGGCAGAGGCACAAAAACGTCTCATCCCTCATGGACATGGGAGCCATTCAACAAGTACTACAGCAAGAGCAGGGACAAGAATTTTACTCGACTGTTCTTGGTACCCAGAAAGGATAAGACCTGGAGACCAATACTGGACCTATCTATTCTGAACACATTCCTGGATATACCAAAATTCAAGATGATGACTTTGCAGCAGCTTCTGCCCATGCTGGGCAAGAATGCTTGGCTGGTGACTCTAGACCTAAAAGAGGCATACCTGCATGTCCCAATCAGACAGTTTTGCAGAAGATACCTCAGATTCAAGGCTGGCTCAATGCATTACCAATTCTCTGCACTGACCTTTGGCTTATCTACTGTGCCCAGGGTCTTTACAAAGTGCCAGGCACCCGTAATTGAATTCTGCAGACAAAGAGGAATACAAATATATCCTTACCTGGGCGACTGTCTAATTCAAGCAGAGAACAAGGACATTCTTTTACAGTATCTGGCATTTGTGAAAAGACTTCTAACATGCTTAGGGTACACAGTCATTGAAAAGAAATCAAGACTAGTACCCTCTCAAGAGATAATATTCCTGGGTACAAGCTTAAATACAACTGCCCAAATGGCTTATTTCACGACAGACAAACAAAGGCAACTGACTACCTATTTCAAAATGTTAGCAACATAGGCCCAGTTATCTGCAAGAAAAATTCTGCAGGCTTTGGGCTTCATGGCATCCTGCATCCTACTAATTCCGTATGCAAAACTGCATATGAGGAAACTTCAATGGTACCTAAAAACTGTTTGGACTCAACATTGCCACAGCCTGGAAAAAATGATTACTCTCATTCCCTGCCTACACAGGAGTTTCGATGGTGGGCAAAGGCTTGTCACCAAAACAAGGGACAGCCATTCACATTACCCCCAGCCAGGCAGACACTAACAACAGATGCATCAGATTATGCCTGGGGGGGCCCGCATGGCAGGAAGATGCATTCAGGGCACATGGTCCTCAACCCAAATGCATCTACATATCAATCAGAAAGAGATGCTAGCTGTTCAGAATGCCCTGACAGCCTTCAAGGCCCTACTTCATCCGGGACAACTACTGATAAAGACAGACAACACCACGGTCATGTAGTATATAAACAAGCAGGGGGGCACACATTCTTGCCCCCTTTGCAGACTAGCCATGACTTTTTGGGACACAGCATTAACTTACCAAGTACACCTGCAAGCACAATTCCTGCCAGGAAGGAAAAATACTTTGACAGACGAACTAAGCAGAAACCTCATGGATCCCCACGAGTGGCAGCTGGATCCACAAGTCTTCAGCATGATAACAAGGAAATGGGGATGCCCGGACATATATCTATTTGCCTCCCCTCACAACTACCAACTAAAAAGATTCTGCACAAGGACTTATCACAGACAAGCATGGAAAGTAGACGCCCTATCTTTCAGCTGAAAAATCAGTATATGCCTTTCCCCCACTGCCTCTCCTCCCCAAGGTACTCCTGAAGAACAGACAGGAGAAGCCAAAAATTATACTGATTGCCCCAGACTGGCCCCGCCAGTACTGGTTTCCAATCCTAAAGAACTTGTCTCAGTGCCCAGCTTGGACTTTACCTCAAATACCTCATCTACTGTCCCAGCAAAACAATCAGATCCTGCACAGCCAACTCAGGACTTTAAACCTGGCAGCATGGCGGATAATTTAGTCATACAAAACACACCACTCAGTAAAGCTGTGATGGATGTCATTTTGGAGGCCAGAAGGCCTAGTACTAGAAAATCTTATGCTGGAAAATGGAAGAGATTCTGTGCTTGGAACCAGGCACAAGGAACTGATGCAGCTGTGCCAAATATTCCTCAGATTTTGCAATACTTAACGGAGATGCTGGACAAAGGCCTATCATTTTCATCATTAAAATTCATGCCTCTGCCATTTCGGCTCATTACAATACAGAGCCACCAATCTTTTCTCATCCCTTATTAAAACAGTACCTCAGAGGAGCCAAAAATTTAAGGCCTCCAAAGAGATCACCAATGCCTGCATGGGACCTCAACTATGTCTTGGAAAAACTCACCCTGCCTCCCTTTGAGCCAGCTGCTACTGCTGATATAAAGTTTTTATCTTGGAAAACAGTTCCTGCAAGATGAGTTTCGGAGCTACAGGCACTCATGGCTGTGGAACCTTTTATCATTTTTTATCTAGACAGGGTCTCTCTGAGGACAAACCCAACATTTATGCCTAAGGTAGTGTCCAGTGTGGCTCTTAACCAAACTACTCATCTGCCAACTTTTTATCCAAATCCATAGAACAAGGGGGGAGAGAATTCAGCTTAGATTCTACTTGGAACCAAAGTTTTCGGAAGGACAGAGCAATTACTAGTGGCATATGCTGCAGGATCACAAGGAAAGGCTATCTCAAAGCAGACTATTTCAAAGTGGATAGGCCACTGCATTAATTTCTGCTACTTACACCATGGCAAGCCAGTGTCTTAAGGGCATTAGGCCACATTCAACCAGAGCTGCAGCCACTTCAGCAGCCTTTCTCAGGGAAGTACCAACCAAGGACATTTTAGAGGCTGCTACTTGGAGTTCAGTGCACACCTTTACAAAGCACTATCATCTGCCACTCTACTCTAAATCCAGGGCAGCCTTTGCCACTGCAGTTCTGCAGGGCCTCACAGCCGCTCCTAATGCTGTTTAGCTCCAGCCTCCCATCCATAGCTTTGGGGACTCTACCCAAATGTAATGACTGCAACAATGAAACACAAAGAACATAGTACGGTTGTGTACACTTACCATAAATGTAGATGTTCGAGTATATTCACTGTTGCAGTCCAGGTTACCCACCCGCCATCCCCCTTTCTTCTGATGGAACCTATCTTTCTGTCTCTGATTTATACAACCTATGTGGTGTATTTGCTTGTAGATGAAGGTAAAGTTTATATTGGTGCATGTATTACATATATATATAAATTTTGGCTACCCTTTTAGGGGGCACCTGACATCTGGGGCAAGAAAAACTAAAGAAAATGGCGTCGGACGCATCTTTTATACCCCTTACAACCTGACGTCAGGGAAGGGGCAACAGCAGCCGATGCAGGACCCAGGACTTTGGAATTCAGGCTGACTGAGGGCAACCTGCCAGCGGGATTACCCAAATGTAATGACTGCAACAGTGAATACACTCGAACATCTACATTTATGGTTAAGTGTACACAACTGTACTTTCTCTTTCAACTTCAACTTCCAGGCTATGTAAAGCATTTATGAAGGGAATCATCTTCCTTAGGCCTCCCATAAAATACCCGTCTCCTCCCTGGGACCTCACTGAGGTCTTTCAGGAATTAGCACAGAAACGTTTTGAACCAGCAAACATTTGTAAAATGAAATTTCAAAACTATATTTCTGGTGGCTTTCACTTCAGCAAGAAGAATCTCTGAGCTCCAGGCCTTATCAGCCAGAACTCCTTACATTTTTTTCCATACGGATAGGATTTTTCTATGCACTGACTGTTCCTTTATGCCTAAAATTGAAACTAACATTAATCAAACCATTCAATTGCCATTATTCTTAACAAACTTTACCAGAAAGGGAGAATGTATGCTACACCTTCTGGTAGTTCATATACAATTGCATTTTTATCTTCATAGAACAAAGCAGTACAGAAGTCTTACCAGCTGTTTGTATCCTTCTCATCTAACTGCCTAGGTCAAGCAGTTTCCAAGGTTACCCTGGCTGAATGGATTACTTACTGCATTTTATTGATTTACTCCCAAAAAGGTTTGGAATTGCTTCACCCTCCCAGAGACAATTTCACCAGATCCATGGTGCTCCATCGACTTTTTCCTCTAGAATGTCACTTGATGATATTTGCGCTGCAGCCACCGAGTCAGAGTCATACCTTTGTTACCCATTTCAAGTTGGACCTTCTCTCTAAAAACAGGCCTTCCATTGGTTCAACTGTGCTCTGGCAAATCCTTCCGTGAGGGCCTCCCAAGAATCACGTAGCTGGGGACTGTGACCCATCAGTGAGGAAGAATGAAAAGGTTTGAAAGTTATGCACTTCCCATAACTTGGCACCTGTGTTGTCCATGTTCATTCTTCCTCACCTTCCCTGTCAGCCATCCTTGGCCTTGTCACTCCTAAAAGAATCTGTGGTAGACTTTGTAACATAGATGTTCCAGGTTTGTGCATCACTCCTGCTGTCTATCCTGTCTCTGTTATCCAGTGGGCAGTAAGGCAACAAACTCTATCTGGGCAGTAGGGGTCAATGTAGTGCATTATGAGTAGAGGGAGGAGCCTGAGATTTGGATCCATGTCTGTAAGAATGCAACAGAGTCAGATCTGAAGGTCAGATCTGTAACCCAGCAGTGAGGAAGAATGAAAATGGACAACACGAATGCCAAGTTATGGTAAGTACATAACTTTTAATTTGTTTTCTTTTATATAAATGTATGCTTGCCAATGTCTCAAGTGATAATTCAATAAAGGTGTTAAAAAAAAGAGAGATCCATGTGTTAAAACAGAAATAAATAGGGTATGTTACTGTGCAGCTTATCTAATAATCGATAAAAGTGTTATCCCAAAAATTTAGAATAACAAAGAACAAGAAGGAAACAAGGTGAAAGCCACCATGGAAACATTTAATAGCGAAAACTGTTAAGGCAGTTAAGACCATTATCACTGCCAGAGGAATACAGAAAGGGAACAAATTATCAAGAATCCTAAGAAAGAAAGATGGATATGGTAAAAGCAACAGACAGTATCCGAACTTATTATACACCATTTCCAATAATATACTAAAAATATCAGCACGACCAGAAAAGCTTAGAAGGTATGCAGATAAATGTAAAGAAGCAATTCATTAATTACCCAAAAGGGTTTTATAGAAAATTGGGGGGTCAAAAGGAAGAGAAACACCACCGAAAAAGACAAAATATATACATCTTGAAGAAGTATTTATGAAAACTCTGTTGAACATAAGAAAGGTGATGAATAGATGAAAGAACTGAAAAAAAACATTAAAGAGCTCTTACTTAGAGGGTATGAATTGGGATTAAGTAATAACCAGAGAAATTGAATCAAAGTTGAAAGCTCCTCACTGAAACACCTTCAGCTGAAACACAGTACCTAATTTCTGGCTAAACTTTATTAATATCGTAACACAAAGATTTAGCCCTGAGAATTACTTACATGCACATCCTCAACAGACACCAACCTGGTTAACAACTAGAAAAATTATACTACTCCTTATGAGTGAACATGCAAGCCATCCTAAGAAGTATAAATCAGTAGCTTGCCTTCTGACAGTATATATTGGAATTGATGCAAACACAGTTGCTGCCATTTAGAAAAAAAAAGTTATGGCAATAGAATAAAAAGATAAAAGAAACACACATGAAAAAAAAGATCATTTGTTGCTAAATGAAGCCATAATAAGAGAGTTGTAAAAAGAGAAAGAGCTTATAAGTAGAGAATGAATCGATTATGGAAAAGCATTTGACAGCATCCCACTTTCGTGGATAGTTGGAATAGTTACAGCAGTGGATGAGTGACTGTGAAGCAGTGGCTGTTTTGCAGCTAAGGGCAAATTACTGTTCCGGGGATAAAAATTCAAAGGTGGATATTCCAGGGTGATCATTTGTCACCACTGATGTTTTGTCTAGCTCTTAACCCATTAAGCTATTTTCTTAACAAAATTGCCTATGGTTACATTTTAACTCCCAGATATCAGCCTTACCTGCTTTATTAGGTGATTTAAAATTGTATAGTTCATCAGATGAGGAGATGAAAGCACAACTACAAATAGTTTAAACCTTTTCAGATGATATAAGAGTGACATTTGCTCTTGATAAATGTGCAAAAGTATCAAGAAAATGTCAACCTGGGACCTGAATGCAGTATAAAAGAACTTGAGCAAGGATGAGTGGATAAATATTTGGGAATGGATGAAGGGTTGGCATTAAAACATGAGCAAATGAGAATAAACTGCACTTCAGAATACTAAAGGTAGTATTGAAAACTGCACTGACATCTAGGAATTGCATCCAAACTATAAATCATTTTCCTCTTCCTATTCTAACTTATAGCTTTGGTGCGATTGACGGGCAACAAAAAAGAGTCATTTGGACGTGAAAAACTAGAAAAATAGTTCATGCTTATTAAATGGTGTATGTATAAAAAACAGTGCATACCAAGAGTATTTCATGTTTATCATTCTCACTGCTGCAGTAGCCTTTGGTTACACAGGTTGTAGCTTGCCCAGGATACAATAACTGGCCAACTTCACAAAGGTCTGGCTCCCACCCACACTAGCATTCTTCCTGCAGATTGGCTAGCCGCTTGGAGGGAAATTAATAGTTAAGGTGTAGACAATTGTAGTACTTTTTTGCGTCCTTGAGAGGAATTGCAGGCAAGTCCCATTCATGGAGCCCTACAGAAATCATTGTCTTTTGAGGGAGGTGATAAATATATTTATTTATATATATATATATATATATATATATATATATGTGTGTGTGTGTGTGTGTGTGTGTGTATATGTATATATATATATATATATATATATATATATATATATATATATATATATATATATATGTGTGTGTGTGTATTTGCTGACTAAAGTTTTTATTTCCCCTTTAAGAAAACAGGTATACCTGATGCTGTCCATTTCATTATATCCTCAGATCCGACTCTGCCACTTCTCAAGATTTACGATCGGAGCCTCAACTCCTCGTTCTCCCTTATTGACCTATTCCTTCTCTTACCCCCCTCAGATCTCATTTGCCACCTTCCAGCTCAGATGCGATTCCGCACTTAGCTACAGATAACTGGTATTTTGTATTTCCTTAGTGTATTTTTTCTGCAGTGATTCCCTTCCTTTAATCATCTCATCTAATATCTTACTGGTTATCCTTTGACTTCCTCCCTCCCTTTTTAGCTAAGTTTTCGCTGGCGTTAAGGTTGTCTCCCCCCCCCCCCACACACACACACACACACACACGTTTCTCCTGTAACTGTTAATTCTTTCTTTCTCTTTTTCTCCAACTGCTTAAAAAAAAAAAAAAAAAAAAACTTTCCTGGTATTTTTTTCCTAGGTAAAGCAAGATAACTTGTGTTGATTTTGTGTGTGCATGTGCACGCACGCATACGTATGCTAACTCTTCAGCATGTCTGAGAAACCTTTGAGGTTTAGAAGATGCACCTCTTCTGGGGATAAGATTCCCCAGTCAGATGCCCACAAGAGGTGCATGTATTGTCTCCGGCTGGGGCATATGGAGGTCAAATGTGACATCGGTGTGGCCTTCAATCCCCATGCCCTTGCCGATTGTCATAAGTTAATTTTGAGAGGTCTCTTACCAGCCTCTGGAGCTCAAACTCCTGCTGCTAAGGAGTGTAAGAAGCATGCCCCCTCAGCATCCCTGGGGTCCACGTCTTTGTCTGAAAGCACCAAAAATTGTTAGATCCTTAGACTTCGGATCCCACTGGTCCATGTGCCTCTTCAGATCTGAGAAGTTCCTCAGGTCCGACAGAGTCAGCTCCTGCAAAGACACAATTCCTCAGCCTTTGGGTCTGAGTGGCTCCTTGGATCCTAAGGATGTTATATGGATCTAAACTTCCCCATCTCTGGATGAACCCTCATCAGGTTAGAAGCACTCAGAGCCATACTCCACATCAGAGCAGAAGAGGACACTGACTTTGATGAAGGGGAAGGGTCCCTTTGATCTCCTCCCAGCGACATCTCCTTAGGGGATGTTTTGGAAATACTGAAACAAAAGGGTGGACTGTTGTCCCAACCCTCTTCCTGTGAGGAGTCAGTGTTTCTGGAGGTCTTCGAGATGGGCCCATCTACATTTTGTGCAACTTCACCAGCAGATGAGCTTATTGGTCTGATTTCCCGCCAGGCGTGGAAGAAGCCAGCCACAGTGGAGCCCATTCCTAAGCGCTCAGACAAATATCTCAGTCCCACTAGTGATCACCCGTACTGGAGTTAAAGGCATCCCAGTTGATGCCATTGTGGTGTTGGCAACCACTAAGAAGTAGCTGAACAGAGCTCCTCTGCTCCTCCCCCAAATAGCGTCTCAGACTTTGGACATGCATAGGATACATGTGTATGCCTCAGCTGCCTTTGCGTTGAGAGCATTAAATTATTTGGCACTCTTCATGCGTCTCCAAAGAGATCTGGTCAAGGAACTCACCAACCCTCTGGCAGAGTCATTTTCAGAGGATCTCAAGAAGGTATCTCCCCAGCTTGCCACTATGTCATTGATTGCTAATTCCTCGATGAGATTAACTTCATGCTGTTAAAGGAACCTCTCGAGCAGCTAGTTCAAGCATAGCCCTTCTGGGACATGCTTGGATGAAGCTTTGCTGGTTTGCAGACCCTTTTAAGGCGTCATTCATAAGTGCCCCCTTTGACAGTTCCTCCTTGTTTGGACCGTCTGTTAAAGAAACTCTTACCCACAGCGAGCAGGAAGAAAGACTTTCTGTCTTGGGGATTAAATTTTTTCCCTCCAGTGGACATTTTCTAGGAACTAACAGAGTGGGAAGGAGATGTGGTTCTGAAAGCCCCAGGGATCTTTCCCGGAGTCACAGGATGAATCCTCTTCTAGAGGCAGAAGAAGAGGATTTAATGGCAGGCGTCGCCCCAGAGGAAGAGGGGATCCACAGAATCAGGGTGGTAGAGAACCTTTCTGTAGCACTCCTGAAGTGCTGCCCGACTGTCCTACTCTGGAGGCAGCTGGGAACAGACTATCATTACACCCAGATGCCTGTCATCCCTGATCAGAGTGCATACCTAGCTAGGACGGTCATTAATTTAAAACTTTTTTACACGTAAATTAAACCTAGAGAATATGTTTAAGAATCAAGCTAAAGTCAGTGGGGAAAGTAGAGTACCCAGTGTTTTTAACCTGCCTTTGCCCCCTGCTTTGTTAACTTTTGAATGTGTTTGTGAACTTGATTTACATGACATATTAGACAGTAGTAGATCTGTATCTTTTAGTAAATTATTGAACTTCAATGAGCACGACTGAGACAGGTTGATTTCTCTGCATTTCCAGATTGTTAGGATAGTTAAACCAGACAAAGGAGGTGGCCTTGTGTTTTTCAAAGACCGTATGTTGAATTTATTAAATACAGTTATATGTTAGCCTCATTGAAGGAAATGAACAGATCACAGCAGAAAGTGAGGGTTTGTTTAAAAGATTTGTTTACAGAATCAAGAATTTCTTTGGACTTGTATAATTATTTGTCTTGCTTGGCCCCATTGACACCCATAATTTTTGGAATCCCTAAGGATCACAAGAATATGGAGGATCCACCCCTTAGACCCATTGTGAACGGGAGAAACTGCATCACTTATCCAATTGCTAAGTATATCGATTCGGTTTTGAAGAAATTAGTTGAACGTCTGGACCATATTTGTAAAGATTCCTTATCCTTTTTAAACAACATCAGTGGCCTCAAATACAAAGATAACATTGTTTTCCTGACCATTGATGTTATGTATACTGTTATACCTGTGGATATAGGAATTGAATGGGTTTCCAACTTTATGTTGGATAGGGGCAGTACAGCAAGGGAAATCAAACTTGTTCAAGAATTTTTGGATTTAATCCTGACCAACAATTACTTTATGTTCAAAGGGAGGTACTTTTTTACAAAAGACAGGTGTTGCATGGGTTCTCCATGTGGGGCCAGCTTTGCTAACCTCGTGATGGCCTATTGGGAGCAACACTCTGTGTTTAACAACAATGAGTTTAGAGGTAATATCTACTACTATACTAGATATTTGGACGTCGTGTTCATTATGTTTTATGGCGATATCGATTACATCCCCAGATTTATTAACTATTTGAATAGTTAAGTAATTCCACAAATTGTTTGTCTTTTACTTACAGTTCAAGTACTGAGAGTATATAGCGTACTTTGATGTAGAATTATATAACGATAGGGGGAGTAAAATGTTTTAAAGCGAAGATTCATAGAAAACATACCTATTGTAATTCCTTTCTCCATTTCACCAGTAGCCATCCTTACCAACACAAGAGATCTGTGGTTAAGGGCCAGTTGGTGAGGGCAGCTCGCATGGTTTCTGACCGTGAGGAATTTTTCGTGGAATGTCAAACTTTGAGGGGAATGTTTTTGAAACGGGTACCCTAGCCAACTTCTGGAAGAGATGATATTTAAAGTACAACATAAGAGAAATAATGGAGTTTTCACCCCCATCCTTAACGTCTAGGCATGAAGTTCTTAATACCTCGACATATTTTGTTGAGCATAATGAGTCCAGCAGAGTAAATGCACTTAAGGTGATGTTTATCACATCATTTAGTACTGGCACTAATGCAGTGAGGAAATTTTGTATAAAAATTGGTCTTTACTTAGTTCAGGTACAGGCCTCAGTTCCACTCTCTAGCTTAGACCTAAAATAGTTTATAGAAGAGGGTTGAACCTCAAAAGCTTGTTTGGAGAGAGGGGTAAGAACCTAGTTGTGAGAGCTTCAGGCATGTATAAATGTGAGAGTTGCTCCCAATGTAGATTTATGGAGGTTGGTAACAATTTTACCATTAGGGGCAGGAAACACAATATTAATAAAAGCTTTAACTGTGCCACTAATGGAGTGGTCTATTTGGCCACCTGTTGGCTCTGCCCTTGTTTCTACATCGGTAAGACCGACCGTAGATTTAAGGACAGAGTATATGAACATATTTATAGTATTAAGAAGTTGAAATTGGAGAATGCAGTAGCTAAGCATGTACATGAACATCTTCAGCACAGTATCAAGTTCAGGGTGGTAGACCAAACTGACCAAGATCCCAGAGGGGGACCCATTTCCCTTAAGCTAGAAATGTGTGAATTATTATGACAAAATTGAATGCCTACAGTTTACCAGGATTAAATGACTTGTGTTCCTTGCCTTACATATTAAAACTAAAGAGTTTGCAGAGGTGATTAATTGCGTCCTGTGTACATTTTTTCTATAAAATTTCTTAGTTATAATTCTTAACAAATAATTTTTACTCTATGTACTCAGGGATCTAGTGGAAATACTTGTTCATGTTTATACATATATATTTATTTATTATGTTTATTTTTATTTGTGTTTGTATCAACATTGGTATTCACTTGACAGCTTATTTAATATTAGGTTTAGACTCCTAGCATGTTGGCATTTTAAGTAATAACTTGTTTAATTTTTAAAACATCTACATTTTTGCAAGGTCGTTCTCAGTATGTTTACACTTGGTCAATTTTATTGTAATGCTATTGCATATTTATTACACATCTATTTATTTAGTATTTATATCAAATGTTTTTAAATATTCTGCTGTTTTTGCCTTTAGAGGTTAATTGATTTTAGCATGTGACACTTTAAATAGATGCATCTTGCACAAGCTGTAGTTGTCTGAAGAAGTCTTGCTCATAGAAGCAAGACAAAAGCGCTTACATTATTGATTTGATCTTTGTGGATTAAATTTTGTTTTTCTGGAACTGCCCTGCTGCCCATGGTCATGTTTTCAGTATTTTTTGGCAGTTTTTCCTTTACAAAGTCAAAGATGTCCCCAGTAGTGGACATAGAGTTTATAGGGACGCAATTGAACACAGCCACACAAATAGCTGCCCTACCGCCACAGAAAATAATATCATTGAGACAGCAGGTACAACTGTTACTGGATACCCCAAACCTGCCAGCTCACCTGGTCCTGATGGCCTTAGGTTCCGTGTCATCTGCCATTCTTCTGGTACCATTAGCAATATTTTTCATGTGAGTCTTCCAGTAGACCATAGGGGTCCAGTGGTCTATTCTAGGTCATCCCTTGTCAGCTGCCATCAGACTAACTCCAGTCTGCAGGCGATGTTCATCGTGTTTCACTGTTGCAGTTATTACACTTGGGTTATCCTGCTGGCAGGCTACCCGCAGTTGGCCTGAATTCCAACGTATTGGTCTGGCGTCGGTTGCTGTCGCCTCTTTACTGACGTCAGTGCGCCAGGGGTATAAAAGATGCAGCCAACACCATTTTCTTCAGTCTTTCTTGCTGCGCAGTGCCCGAAGCAAAAGTAGTTCGCAAGTGCCGGTCGGCCGACTCCTGAGATTTTCTAAATTGATTTTCAGATCCGAAGTCTTCTATAAAGTTAAGTACCCCGTTGGGTAAACTTTTTTCTTGTTCCAGTCCAATGTCAGAAAAAGTTAATTGTATTTCTTGTGGGAAGCAAATACCTCATAAGGATTTTCACTCTTACTGTATTCCTTGCCTAGGCCCTGACCACAATGTTGCTAGTTGTCTGTTTTGTGCTAGATTTAACTAACGCACTATTAAGTGTCGGTGCGATTTTGCTTTTCATTACTTTGGCTGAAGGTTTAACTACATAATGTCATCGGAACAGCCAATGACGGAGTTCATAAAAAGCGCAAGGAAAAAGAAAAGGACAGGCATCCGAGGTCCAAAACCGACGATGAAGCCTCTTCTAGGTCAGTCGCCGGTTCTCAGTGAGGCGCTTTCGCAGCCCCTGACACCCGCTTCCTCAGAGCCACAGGCCGCCTCCGACTCCCACGTGGAGACAGCTAGGCCTCTGGATACTCAAGGTATTGGGCCTTCGGAAACTAATCCCTCAGATGGGTCCAGAGCACTGAGCAGGCATCGGCTTCTGAGGGTGTTTTCAGACCTACACAGCTTTATATCAAGCCACCTTCAGCATCAAAGACAAAGACTAAAACAGTTTTAAAGACAAGGAAACAAGTACAGCACTCTCCATGACAGACTTCCTTGCCTAAGAAACAGATGCTCAAAATGGCCGAAGACCTAATTACTTTGATCAGGGGTTCCCATCCCCCTCCTGATAAGAGGCCTAAGCAAGACACTGAATATGATTCCTCTGATCAGGTTTCCTTTTCTTCTGACTCCTCTTCAGAACAGGGATACTCTATTCCTCCCTATGAGGATTCTGATGCTGAAGAATCTATTCCTTCAGCTTCTCCTCCTGAGGGTTACTCATTTGGGGAAACCTTGCATACCATGAGGGAGCATTTCCACTGGGAGAGCCAAGATTATTCAGATTCTAAGAAAAGGCTCAGAGACTTTCTTTTACTACCTCGGCACAGACCTCTTGCTATTCCTCCTGTTCTAGACATTGTAGATGATGTATTTTCAGAGTCCGGCCTGTCTCCCGACTCTTTACCACCTGCACCTGTTAAGCCAGACAGATACTACAGGTTTCCAGATTCTCATAAATTTCTATATAAAAACCCTGCTACTGATCCAGAAACTATTTCACAGGGTCCCAAAGGGGTCAAGGCTGCTACTGCAAAAAACCCTGTCCCCTCAGGTAGAGATTCTAGGGCACTGGACAGATAGGGTAAAAAGTTTACACTTCTGCTACCTTGGCTGTAAGGGCTTTAAATTGTCAGTTTCATGTCCTTAAATATCAGCTGTATTTAATGTCTCTGTTAAAACAGAAAATGTTGACAAATTCTGAATGTGCTGAAAACAAGGAATTGCAGGATTTATTGCATGTAGCTGAACAAGTGGGAAAACATACTTTGCAATGTGGTTATGATTCACTGGAGTCCTCTTGCAGGGCCGCTGTAACAGGCTCGGTCATTAGAAGGCATGCTTGGTTAAAGGAATGATCATGTTAAAGCAAAATTATTGGATGCTCCATTACAGCATGATACTTTGTTTGGTGTTAAGGCAGAAGAGGTGTTGAAGAAAATGGAGGATAAAGCTAAATCTATGCAGACAGTGAAGGATTTTTTACAGGTGCAGCCACCCAGATTTAGCAGGAACTGGCCTTCTAAGAATTGGTCCTTTCCCGTGTCAGACAGGCCACAGAGAGGCAGATACAGACACCCTAGAGGCAGACAACAGCCCCAGGGCTCATACAGGCCCAAACAGTGGGGTGCTTCTACCTCCAAAAGCGGAGAAGACCAATCACAGCCATATAGGAAACAGTCTCAGTGACTTCCCTCTGCCAATGCCAAGCATTTATCTTTTGGCAGCACCCTTAGGGGGAAAGCTAGCATTTTTTTCCCAAAATTGGCACATGATTACCCAGGACAGGTCTTAAATATAGTCTCTCAGGGCTACAGGTTCCACTTTCACACCCTTCCAAAGGCAAAAGGTATGCCTGACCTGCCACACAATCAATGGCCAGAGGCACAAAACCAAGTTTCATCTCTCATGGACATGAGGGCTATTCAGCCAGTGCAACAAGAGCAGGGACAAGGATTTTACTCAAGACTTTTTTTAGTACCAAGAAAGGACAAAGCATTGAGACCAATTCTGGACCTGTCTATTCTAAATACTTTTCTGGACGTTCCGAAATTCAAAATGTTGACTCTGCAGCAGCTTCTGCCCATGCTGGGCAAAAGGCTTGGCTTGTAACTTTGGACCTCAAAGAGGCATACCTGCATGTCCCAATCAAACAATCTTGCAGGAGATACCTCAGATTCATAGCTGGCTCAATGCACTACTAATTCTCTGCACTGCCCTTTGGCTTATCTACTGTGCCCAGCGTCTTCACAAAATGCCTGGCACCAGTAATTGCATTTTGCAGACAAAGAGGAATTCAAATATATCCCTACTTGGACGACTGCCTTATTCAAGCAGAGGCCAAAGACATTCTACTAAATCATCTGGCGTTTGTAAAAAGATTACTAATTTGCCTAGGGTACACAGTAAAGGAAAATAAATCAAAACTAGTACCCTCTAAAGAGATAATATTCCTGGGTGCAAGCTTAAATATAACTGCCCAGATGGCTTATCTCACGCCAGACAAACAAAGACATCTGACTTCTTACTTCGAAAACATGGCAACAAAGACCCAGTTACCTGCAAGAAAAATTCTGCAGGTTCTGGGCTACATGGCCTCCTGTATTCTGCTAATTCCATATGCAAGACTGCATATGAGGAAACTACAATGGTACCTAAAAAGTGTTTGGGCTCAACATTGCCACAGCCTGGAAACATTAATTTCCCTCATTCCCTGTCTGCAACAGGAGTTTCAATGGTGGGCACAGGCCTGTCATCACAACAAGGGACAGCCATTCACTTTACCCACAGCCATGCAAACACTAACAACAGATGCATCAGATTATGCCTGGGAGGCCCACATGGCCCCCAAGCCAAAGCCATCTACACATCAATCAAAAAGAGATGCTAGCTGTACAAAATGCCCTGACAGCCTTCAAGGGACCTACTTCATCCAGGACAGCTGCTGATAAAGATGGACAACACCACAGTCATGTGGTACATAAACAAGCAGGGAGGCACACAATCCTACCCCCTCTGCAGACAAGCCATGAATTTGTGGAACACAGCATTGACTTACCAAGTACACTTGCAAGCACAATTCCTGCCAGGAAAAACAAATACTCTGGCAGACGAACTAAGCAGAAACCTCATGGATCCTCACGAGTAGAAACTAGATCCACAAATCTTCAGCATGGTAACAAGGAAATGGGGACACCCAGACATAGATCTTTTTGCCTCCCCTCACAACTGCCAACTTCAGAGATTCTGCACAAGGACTTATCACAAACAAGCATGGAAAGTGGTTGCCCTGTCATTCAGCTGGAACAACCTTACAGTATATGTCTTTCCTACACTGCCTGTCCTCCCCAAGGTACTCCTAAAGGTCAGACAAGAGAAGCCACAAATGATACTGATTGCCCCGGATTGGCCACACCAACACTGGTACCCAATCCTAAGGAGCTTGTCCCAAGGCCCAGCCTGGACATTGCCTCAAATACCTCATTTACTGACCCAACAAAACAAACGGATTCTGCACAGCCAACTCAGAACTCTAAATCTAGTTGCATGGCGGATACTGTAACCATTCAGAATACACCTCTCTCTAAAGCGGTTACGGATGTCATTTTGGATGCCAGGAGGCCCAGCACCAAAAAATCTTATGCAGAAAAATGGAAAAGATTCTATGCTTGGAGCCAGGCACAAGGAATTTACACGCTTGTTCCAAATATTCCTCAGATTTTACAATATCTAACTGAGATGCTGGACAAAGGCCTTTCCTTCTCATCAATTAAGATCCATGCCTCTGCCATTTCAGCTCATTAAAATACAGACCCACCTCTTTTTTCATGTCCATTGCTTAGGCAGTTCCTCAGGGGAGCCAAAAACATAATACCCCCCAAGGAGAGCACTAATACCTGCATGGGACCTCAATTTTGTCTTAAAAAAAATCACACTGCCCCCTTTTGAGCCAGCCAATACAGCTGACATAAAATTCTTATCATGGAAAACGGCTCTGCTCCTAGCAATAACTTCAGCAAGAAGAGTCTCAGAGTTACAGGCATTAATGGCTGTGGAACCTTTTATTATTTTCCATCCGGACAGAGTTTCTCTATGGAGAAACCCAACATTTATGCCTTGGGTATTGTCCAGTGTGGCTCTTAACCAAATCATTCATTTGCCTACTTTTTACCCAAACCCGCAGAATAAAGGGGAGAGCCTTCTGCATTCTTTGGACATACACAGACAGCTACACTTCTGCTTGGACAAAACTAAAGCTTTCAGAAAGACTGAGCAAATTTTAGTGGCATATGCTGCAGGATCACAAGGAAAGGTTATCTCAAAGCAGACTATTTCAAAATAGATAGGACACTGCATTCGTTTCTGCTATTCACAACATGGTAAATCAGTGCCTAAGGGCATTAGACCACATTCTACCAGGGCAGCAGCCACCTCAGCAGCCTTCCTCAGAGGAGTACCAACCAAGGATATTTTGGAGGCTGCAACTTGGACTTCAATGCACACTTTCACTAAGCACTACCACTTGCCTCTTTACTCTAAATCCAGAGCAGGCTTTGCCACTGCAGTCTTGCAGGGCCTTATAGCCACTCCTAATTCTATTTAGACCCAGCCGCCCAACCTTAGCTTTGGGATTCAACCGAAGTGTAATGACTGCAACAGTGAAACACAGTGAACATAGTACAGTTGTGTACCTACCATAAATGTAGATGTTCGAGTGTATTCACTGTTGCAGTCCAGGTTACCCACCCACCATCCCCCTTTCTTTGCTGGGATTTATCTGTACTTCTCTATCCTATACAACCTATGTGGTGTATTTGCTTGTAGATGAAGGTATTGTTTATTTTAGTGCATGTTTTTATTAGCAATGTTTTTTTTAGCCTACCCTTTTGGGGGCACCTGACATCTGGGGCAAGAAAAACTGAAGAAAATGTCGTCGGCTGCATCTTTTATACCCCTGGCGTACTGATGTCAGGGAAGAGGTGACAACAACCGGCGCCGGACCAAGACTTTGGAATTCAGGCCGACTGCGGTTAGCCTGCCAGCAGGATAACCCAAGTGTGATAACTGCAACAGTGAATACACTCGAACATCTACATTTATGGTAGATACACAGCTGTACTTTATCTTCAGTGGTGGATGCTTACAAACTCCCTCCATCTCAGCAGACCTTTTACTCCCCTGCCACCTATAGCCACAGTGACCATGGACACTTCCTGGTTGGGGTGGGGGTGGGGCATTATCAGGGAAGAATGATCCAAGGTACGTGGTCCACTACAGAGACCAAATTGCACATAAGTGTCCTGGAGATGAGGGCAGTACTTCTTTCATTGCAAGTTTTTCATTGCAAGTTTTTCAAGACTGCCTCCTTCTGGTAACAACTGCAGTTCTTACAGACAATATGTCAGTTGTTTGGTACATCAACCAGCAGTGGGAACCCGATCATATCCATTGTGCAGGGAGGCTATGATAGTTTGGGAATGGGTGATCTCTTCAAACAGCTTTCTCATTGCAACATACATTCTGGGGAATCCAAAATTCTAGTGGACAGACTGAGTAGATCGATCTTGAGCCCACACGAGTGGTCACTCAGTCGGTAGCGAATCAGATATTCAGCTGTTGGGGCCAACCTTGCTGCGACCTCTTTGCCTGTTCCCTGAACAACAAGTACGACCCCCCCCACCCACTGGAGGAGTCACTTAGGGATGATCTAGTCCACGACTAGCCCCCGGGTTTCCTATATGCTTATTCTTCAAGTTCCCTGATCCCCAAAGTTTTGCAGAAAGCTAGGAGGTTGAAGAGCACTCTGATCCTCATTGCCCCTTCTGGCCTTGTCAGGCACGTTCTCCTACCTGCAGTCTCCCAACTAGTATCCTCCGTGGATTTCAAAAGTCCAGGCCAGCCTCCCCTGTTCGAGAGATTATGCTGGCTTCTCAGAATCCTTTGGCCAAAAAAGTGTACAGTAGTAAATAGAAGAGATTTTCCATTTGGCCATCGGAATGGAATATTGATCCTTTTTCTGCCCGTTTCAGTTATTGTTATGTTTCTCAGCTCACATTTTAAATGCAGGGCTAGTTTTTTCACCATAAAGTTACAACCAGCAACTATGGTAAATTTTCGCGTAGGGAAGGGCAACAATCTTTTGTCTTGTCTTTCAGTATCTTTAGGACTTTCATGAGAGAAGTTTTTCACCTTAGACCTCCAGTAACAGATCCATCTCCTCCTTGGGGTCTCACTGTTGTGCTTCATGGCCTTACTCAGAAATCTTTCGTGCCTGCAAGTTCCCGTGACACAACATTTCTGTCTCTGAAGACTATT
Organism: Protopterus annectens; assembly: GCF_019279795.1. Lineage (NCBI taxonomy): Eukaryota > Metazoa > Chordata > Ceratodontiformes > Protopteridae > Protopterus > Protopterus annectens. The sequence goes on from NC_056731.1 coordinate 538,541,315, forward strand.
TTCCTAGCGGCCATTACTTCAGCAAGAACGGTGTTAGAATTACAAACTTTTATCTTCCCAGCCACCTTACATTACCTTTTTCAAGGATAGAGTCTCCCTCAGAATGAACCTTTCCTTTATACTGCCTAAGGTTGCCGACCCTTTCATCTGCCTGTATTCTTTCCAAATCATTAGAATAAGGGCAAATATGTGCTGCATTTGCTGGATGTGCGTAGACAGTTGCATTTGTGTAAACAGAAAGAAACCACATAGAAAATCTGAGCAATTGTCAATCTCTTTTTCACTAAATAGATAAGATCAGGCCGTATCCAAACTTACTTTAGCAAAATGGATTACTGATTGTATTTACTGTTTGAATGACATGCGACTTCCCCGTCCCCGTAGAGTTCATTACACCAGGTCCATGGCTGCCTTGATGAGATCTGTGCTGTAGGAGCTTTGTCCATGATGTCCTTCAAGGATGCATCTGCAGTCATAACAAATGGGTTGTCCTGTCGTCAGGCAGCCCTTCGGTCGGCCGGATTCCAAAGTCTGGGTCCGGCTTCAGCTGATGTCGCACTTCACCCGACGTCATCTCTGCTGGTCTTCGGGTATAAAGGCATCAGCCGATGCCATTTTCCTCAGTCTTTCTTGCCGCGCGGCGCCCGAAGCAGAAGCTGTTCGCAAGTGCCGGTCGGTCAGATCGAGAGATTACTACTACCGAATACTACTTCGAAGACTTCTAAAAAGCTAAGTACCCCGTTGGGGACTCTTTCTTGCCTCAGCCGATGTCAGAAAAAGTCAATAACTGTTTAACTTGTGGGAAACAAATACCTCATAAAGATTTCCACTCTTACTGCCTGCCTTGCTTAGGCCCAGACCACGACGTAGCAGCCTGTTCGGCCTGTGCTTCCTTCAACCGACGGACGCTTAGGCGCCGGTCGGAGTTTGCTGAACAGTTTTTCGGCTCAGATTTTGCGTACATTATGCCGTCGGATCCTCCGACTACCCAAATTGTTAAAAAACGCAAAGAAAAAGACCGACACTCGTGGTCCACGGTTTCGGCCGGAACCACCGTTAAGCAAGCCGAGTGTCTCGGTTTCGGCGAAACCGAGAAAACCGTCAATCTTCAGCGAATCCATGACTACTACTGAGGCTCCTGCTACCTTAGTTGAATCGGCCTCAGAAGTTTTGCCTACTACTGTGGTTCCTAGTGATTTATCAGACACCATTCCTTTGGATGTCTCTACCCCAGCACGTGGTGCTGCTAGGCCTCCTGCAGCCATGTCTATTAAGGCCTTTGCCAGGGCTAAAGCAGCCAAAACTGTTAAATCAGTGCCTGTTAAGCCCCCCTCACACAGGCCCACTTCTAGTTCACAAATGCTTACTCTGGCAGAAGATTTAATATCCTTAATTAGGGGATCCCAATCTCACCCAGACAGGGCCTCTCAGCCCCCAGAAAAGCCAGGGGCCTAAGGCAGTAGCCTCGACCTCAGCAAAAAACCCTATTCATTCTGAAAGGGAATCCAGGTCCTTAGAGAGATGGGGGAAAAAAGTTTACACCTCTGCTACTCTCTCAGCTAGAGCTTTAAACTGTCAGTTTCATATGATCCAATACCAAGAGTTTATGCTTGATCAGTTAACTAAGAAGCTGTCCACTGATGACTCCTTAGATAAGAAATATGTTTTAGAAATGGTGAATAACATTCAGCAGGTTAGTAACCATTCTTTAAAATGTGGCTATGACGCACTGGAGGCTTCATTTAGATCAGCCATGACTGGCACAGTGATAAGAAGGCATGCATGGTTGAAAGAACAGGTCTTGCGGATCATGTTAAAGCAAAGCTGTTAGATGCTCCTATGGATAAGGCCAGTCTATTTGGTACACCTGCTCAGCAAGTAATGAAGAAAATGGAAGAGAAGGCAAAATCTGTACAAACAGTTAAGGATTTCTTACAGGTTCAGCCCCCAAGGTTTAGCAGGAACTGGCCTGCCAAAAATTGGTCCTTTCCAGACTCCTCAAAATCTCAAAGAGGCAGGAATAGACGCTCTAGAGGCAGAAATCAATCCAGAGGAGGTGCCTACAGAGGACAACAGTGGCAAGGCAATAACCGAGGCACAGACACAACCTCTGCCACTGCAACAGGACAATCACAGTGACTTGGCTCTGACACCGCCTACCAGGGAGCAAATAACAGCACCTTTAGGCGGAAAGTTAGCCTTATTTTCGAAAAATTGGCACTATATCACAAAAGACAAGTGGATTTTGCAAACCATAGACCAAGGCTACAGGTTCCACTTCCACACCTTACCAGTAAAAAGAGGAATGCCAAACCTACCTCCAAATCAAAAAACAGAAGCTCTAAAACAGATAGCGCAATTAACAAAGATAAGAGCTGTGGAAAGAGTACCAATAACAGAACAGGGCAAAGGATTCTACTCCAGACTCTTCCTAGTACCAAGAAAAGAGAAAAGTTGGAGACCTATTCTCGACCTGTCCGTCTTAAACACATACATCATTGTCCCAAAATTCAAAATGCTGACCCTACAGCAACTTCTTCCCATGCTGGGCAAGGAGTGTTGGCTGGTAACTCTAGATCTCAAGGAGGCATACCTGCACGTCCCCATACGACCAAATTGCAGAAGATACCTCAGATTTCTTGCAGGATCAGAGCATTATCAATTCTCAGCATTGCCCTTTGGCTTATCTACTGCCCAGAGTATTCACAAAATGCCTGGCATCAGTAATCGCTCACTGCAGGCTACAGGAATCCAAATTTATCCATACCTGGACGACTGCCTGTTACAAGCGGACAACAAAAGCAAGCTGACAACAGATTTACAAAGAGTCATTTGCTTACTACAAGCCCTGGGATACACAGTCAATTTACAAAAGTCAAGACTGATACCATCCCAAACAAGAACATTCTTGGGTGCAGAATTGGACACAGCAAAACAAATGGCATTCCTAACTGCAGAAAAACAAAAACAACTCCCTCTTTACTTCTTGGCATTAACAAAGCAGAACAAACTAACAGCAAGAAAAGTACTGCAGGCCTTGGGCTTCATGGCATCATGCATAATCTTGGTCCCACATGCCAGACTGCATATGAGAAAGCTACAGTGGTACCTAAAGAATTTATGGTCTCAACACAGGCACAGCTTAGAAACAGAAATCCCACTAATCCCATGCCTGAAACAGGAGTTTCTATGGTGGGCTCAAGCATGCCAATCAAACCCAGGCTTGCCCTTCCACAACTTTCAAGCAAGCCAAACCATCACAACGGACGCCTCAGACCTAGGCTGGGGGGCGCACATGTTGGACAAATGCATACAAGGATTGTGGACTCCAGACCAGCTGCACCTGCACATAAACCAAAAAGAAATGCTGGCAGTAAAACTAGCAATCCAGAAATTCAGACCATTCCTCAAAGAAGGCCATTTAATGATAAGGACAGACAACACCACAGTCATGTGGTACATCAACAAACAGGGAGGCACTCATTCATACCCCCTATGCAGAATGACTCTGGACCTTTGGAATATGGCTCTGAGCTACAACATCCAGTTACAGGCAATATTTGTGCTGGGAAAAGAAAACACCCTAGCAGACATGTTAAGCAGAACCACCTCGGATGCTCACGAATGGATGCTACACCCGGACATCTTCAAGGCCATCACAAAGAAATGGGGAATGCCACAAATAGACCTATTCGCATCCCCACTCAATCACCAGCTCAAAATATTCTGCACAAGGACATTCCACCCACTTGCATGGAAGGTGGACTCTCTATCCTTCAGTTGGAAAGGCCTGACAGCATATGCATTTCCACCTCTTCCTTTGATGCACAAGGTACTACTGAAAATCAAAGAGGAACGCCCAAGGATAATCCTGATAGCTCCGAATTGGCCAAGACAACACTGGTATCCATTGCTGAGGAGCATGTCACAGGGGAGAATGTGGTCAATACCCCTGATGCCTTTGATGTTAACTCAGAACAACTACAACATCATGCACCCAAACCTAAAAACCTTGCAACTGACTGCCTGGAACATCACATAGCAGCAACTAACCCAGACCTATCCCAAAGGGTTAAAGCCATTATCCTTGAAGCCCGCAGACCTTCAACAAGAAGGAACTATGCAGGAAAATGGAAAAGATTTGTCATTTGGAGTACTGAAAGAGGAAAAGATGTGTCGAACATAGATATTGCTAACATCCTGGAGTACTTGGCAGAGCTTCTACATACAGGCCTATCCTATTCCTCCATCAAGATACATGCATCAGCTATTTCAGCAGAATACAGCTTGGATCCACCTGTCTTTTCGCATCCTCTACTCAGGCAGTTCCTCAGAGGGATCAAGAATGTAAAACCTCCTAGGAAACCACCATTACCAGCATGGGACTTGAACTTTGTGCTAGAAAAATTGACACTCCCTCCATTTGAACCAGCAGCAACAGCAGATCTTCAACACCTATCATGGAAAACTGCTTTCCTACTGGCAATTACTTCAGCAAGGAGGGTTTCGGAACTACAGGCCTTAATGGCAGTACAACCCTTCCTAATCTTCCATCAAGATAGGGTGTTCATGAGAACTAACCCCACATTTATGCCTAAGGTGGTATCCAGAGTGTCTTTAAACCAGGCAATCCACCTACCTACCTTCTTTCCCAATCCACAGAACAGGGGGGAAAGACTGCTGCATACCCTGGATGTACATAGACAGTTACGCTACTACCTGGACAGAACCAAAGGTGACAGAAAAACTGACCAGCTTTTAGTAGCCTATGCAACAGGAAGGGAAGGAAAAGCAATTTCCAAACAGACAGTCTCCAAATGGATAGGAAATTGCATAAGATTCTGTTACTCCTACCACGGAAAACCAATTCCACAGAACATAAGACCTCATTCTACAAGGGCTACAGCCACTACCACAGCTTTCTTACGAGGAGTGGCAACCAAGGACATTATTGAGGCGGCTACTTGGACCTCCGTGCATACATTTGCCAAGCATTATAATTTACCTCTATACTCTAGATCCCGAGCAGGGTTTGCCACTGCTGTACTGCAAGGGATCCTAACTACACCATAATTCTTCTTCCTCCTCCCTAGTTTGGCTATGGTATTCTACCCATTTGTTATGACTGCAGATGCATCCTTGAAGGACATAGTACAGTTTTGTACCTACCATAAATGTAGATGTCCGAACAGGATAGCATCTGCAGTCAGGATTACCCACCCTCCTTCCCCTCTGTGGTACTCCTAGGGTATTTACCCTCCTAATAGCTAGCTGGGGGGAGTCTCTTATGGTGTATTTGTTTGTATATATGTACATACATTGTTATTTTTTGTGTTTGCCTTCTACTTTTTTGGAAACATTGGCATTTATCCAAAATTTAGCTTACCAAGAGGGCAACTGGCATCTGGGGCAAGAAACACTGAGGAAAATGGTGTCGGCTGATGCCTTTATACCCGAAGACCAGCAGAGATGACGTCGGGTGAAGTGCGACATCAGCCGAAGCCGGACCCAGACTTTGGAATCCGGCCGACCGAAGGGCTGCCTGACGACAGGACAACCCATTTGTTATGACTGCAGATGCTATCCTGTTCGGACATCTACATTTATGGTAGGTACAAAACTGTACTTTTCATAAGTTTGCTTCTCAGTATAAGTTGGACACGATTTCTAGAAATATAGCATCCTGTGGCTCCGTGGTGCTCAGGCATATCCTTCCTTGAGGGCCACCCAGGGTTTATGTAGCTGGGCTCTCTGACCCACTAGTGAGGCATAATGAAATGGGCAACATCAGATTAGAGGTTATGTACTTACCATAAGTTGGCATCTGTGTTGTCCAATTTCATTATGCCTCGCATCCCACCTGGACATCCCCCAGCCTAAAAGAGCTGAGAGTGATCGAGAAGATATGGGAATCCAGAGGTTCCTAGTTTGAGCTCCAGTGTGGTCACATATCTGTTCATTCCCAATACCATTAAGGGGGCAGCATACTCAGTCTGAGGGGGTTGGAGAAGGTGTAGAGCATTATGGGGAGGGAAGAGCTTGCGGCACGGATCATAAGTCTTGAGAAGTTGCAGAGTCAGATCCGAGGTGTGATCAGTAGACCCAGTAGTGAGACAATGAAATTAGACAACACAGATGCCAAGTTATGGGAAATACATAACTTCCGTTTTACAGTATCTCACGTTTTCTGTCAGAGGCTGCAGTTTTTTAGAACAGGGCTTAATTTTAAGTATTTCTTATTTTGTGGTGAAAGTGTACTATGTTTGAAAACTTTTAGTTATTCGTATACATTTTAATGATTGGGAAGTGTTTTTAAGGGCAGGAAAAGTGTTTTTGAATGGTTGTGTGCACTTTTTGACTACTTAGATTCATTATATATATATATATATATATATATATATATATATATATATATATATATATATAAAATGGGTCTATTTTGTCCCATCAAAATTACTTTTCAACGAAACGTAAAAAGGTGAGCTGTTTTTTGCGAAAATGTACTTTTGCTGAAATGCACTTTCATGAAGAAAAACAAAAATAAAAAAAAAACACTAACCACATTTATGCAGTGGGGCAAGCCCCCCTGCACCCCCCCATGCCTCCGCTACTTTTATATTCTCACTCCAAGATCGCACTGCAGTGGGGAAAAGGGAATATTCCCTTATCCCCACTATGCCGTGATCTAAGCAACAGCCCCGTTGCTGTTCGCTTAGGTGCTTTTTTCACGAAAGTGCATTTCGCCAAAAATGCACTTTCGTGAAATAGAGCTTGCCTGATTCGCTGAAATGTAATTTTGCTGGGTCAAGGTAGACCCATCTGTATATATATATATATCTATATCTATCTATCTATCTATATATATATATATATATATATATATATATATATATATATATATATATGATGTGTGCTTTAAAATGGGACTGTGTGGAGAAGTGTGCATCCTGCTTGTGAAAACACATGTCTAACAACGTACCTTCTGACTGACTCATCCAGCAATACTTACCATCAGTCAGACGTCTTCCTCGGCTACTACATGGATACTTACTGTGGTCCTGCTGACTCTTCTCCCAGTTTATATTAAAAGAAGAAGCAACACATTAGGGAGCCCATGATGACACCTTGATATCCAACAGTACCTCAGCCAACTAGTAGGTGACTCTTTAGTTGATCACTGAGAGCCATTGTCCCTCAGACCACCATCTTATATCTCTGAGTTCCCTTGGTGTTTAGTCCCTTTAGCCACCATGGACTGGGGCTCAACCACATCCTTGGCACTTGTTCTAGAGTGTCTTATCCTGGCATGAAGAAATTCTTCTTTGGATCAATGATATACTTCAGGAGGTTCTTCTTGCAGTTATTGGGAAAGATGGCTCTTGCCAGGGGTGAACTGCCATCGCCTAGTCGATCTCATTCCAGGAAGGTCCCTGCAAAGAAAAAACATTAGACATTGCTCATCTGAAGTCATGGTCTCTGCTCGTAAAGATGATTTCCTTATCTTAACCAGGAAGTTATTACAGGCTGTTAATGTTAGACCTCAGGAAGTTATTACATGTTGTTAATGTTAGAACCCAGAAATCTCACTGAAGAAATTTCTGAAGGATTCTGACATTGACCGAGACAGGGCTGCTTCTCCTCTACAGATTCCCAAGCCAAAACCTCTGACTATGAGGAGAATTGGTCCTTTCCATCTTCCTTGTAGGAGTTTTCCTTTTTAGAAAGTATTTCCAGGATCAGTGAGATGTTTTTGTGGGAGCAGATTGATGTTCCCCTGAAATGAGATGGTACTATAATATGTTACAAATGGATGTATCACATACTTACACCCATTCCTTCCTTTTTTCCAGCCTTGGAGAGTGTGTTAAATGCCACCTGTGATAATCCTGACTCTCCACCTTTGTCCTGAGAAGGCATATCGACTTTATGATATTACCATAAGTTAACAAATTGTTCTTTTCTCATCATATTTTGTTTACTTTATTTAATTTTATTTCTATTTCATAACCAGGGTAGAGCACTGATCTCCAAGGACCTTTTTCATATTTGGCCTGGGAGTGCTGCCTGGTTAGGTGACTTGTTAAAGATTCTCATGGTTAGAAAGTGGAAACTGATGGAATTAAACCCTGGACCACTGGATCATAGGAAACGACTCATTAACAGCGCCTTGATCCTCTATGCCAATCACAGAATTCTTATGTCTGATTCCGCTGCCACTTCTACATCTTCGCCAGCTGGAAACAGTCTCTTAGTTAATACTAATTCTCTGTGGGTAAAGAAAGTAAGGTATTGGACAGATTTAAACAAATTAAACTAACAAAATATGGAACGGAAACCACATGGACTGCAGCAGTAAAAAACACAAGAGTTGAATTTACTAAGCACTTTCGTCTTAAATAACCAAGGCTTTGTCAGACAAACAACATACGAAGCCATATTTAAAACCTTTCAAATCAAATGACCTTTTCCACCAAAAAAAATTTTTACTGTTCCTTAAAGGAACACAGTTCTAAATTTTAAATGTAAATATATATGTATGTTAATGTAAACCCATAATGAATTACAAAACGCAAACATAAAAAAACTTAAAAAAAAATTTTACAACTTTGTCATTGTACCAGCCCAACATCCCAGTGTTCCATGTCAGGTCTACAAGCCATATCCCACCCCCCCCCCGGAATTATTCTGGTGTGTGGAGCCTATGAGTGTCCTGGGGGCTCAGTCATCTCCACATCTATCCTGGGGATGCCCCCTTCCACACAGCATCATGGTTGCATCTGAGGGTGTGCAATGTGGACCTTGCTGCGTTTTCTCTCATCTCCAGAGTATGTCAGCCAGATCAAACCCTCATTACTACTTTGGACCATGCCTCATCCCAACAACGACTCCCAGCCTCTACAAGGGAGCATCACAGGAAATGCCCACTGTGTCGCTCTTCATCTAGAATAGGCGCACCCATCCTTCCCTGCTGCTCCTTCTTTTGCCAGACCCAGGATGCCTGGCACGTAATCAGGGCATTATGTTTCTATGCCACTGGATTGGCTAGTCTTACATCATTAACAGTGTCTTGCCCTGAGTCACTAGGGCAATAGATTGGCCCTAGTGACTCTGGACAACATTATCAATCATTTTCCAGCGCATTAGATCACACGAGATGTCTGACAGCAGAGGATCAAGTTTATGAGCCATTAATGAGTTGTTTCCTGTATTCAAGGATCGAATTCCCTAAGCCTCTGTTTGCCTTGTGCGTGACTCTGAGCAAGTCGCTTAACTAGAAAGTGCTGTGGGGCAACTGTGAATCTAAGTGAGGCTTCTCAATGGTCACCTTGACCACATGCCTAGTATAACAAAAAAAAAAAAAAATATTACTGAGGTGTTTCCATCTTTGTTAAAGGAGGCTATCACTGTAATCCTCAAAAAGATAATTATTCTTTTCGAGAATTACTGCCCCATTTCTGATAGCCTATTTCATGAGACATTATTAGACGTTAACACATAAATGAATATATGACTTACATCACAAAAACCTACTGAACCCTTGCCAGTGTGGGTTTAGGCCTAGATACAACACCAGGGGCAAGCATCATTTGAGTGGTTAATGACCTGCTGACTGAATGGCATCAAATGTTGTAATCTGCATCAGTTCTCATGGTCTTCAGATGGTTTTGATACCAAGGACCAACCATGGGATCCTTAAGAGGTGGCATGAAATTCTTCTATGGTTTTAAAAGTACTACACTCTAGAGGTATGCTTGTTATGTCGCATTTTATTTCCAGAGTGTTGTCTGGGGTAAAGTCCTCGGGAGTGTAGTGTGGTAAAGGGCTTCATTTTATGTCAGTTCCTCCACAGTGTATATAAACTGCTGCTGCTAGAAGAGGTCACTATGAGGACAGGAGTCTACTACCAATCATTAGCTGATGACATCCAGTTTTTTTTTCATTCCTTAAAAGTCAGTGCCTGATTTTACTACGTTAAGAGGATTGCTGAAGTGACACACTACAAGTCTGGTACAAAATAAGTTTAAATATAATCTAGAGACATGGTGCAGAGTGTTGAAGCCTTCATTATGACGCAAATGACACACATTTCAAGAGCAACTCAAGCAGTGAAAGAGATGGTTCCAGATTGTTATCTTTACCACACAAGAAACCTGTACAGTACAGGCACCAGCAGGACTGTGGATGTTGGCTTATTGCTATCAAGCCAGAGACAGTAGCCTTCATTAGCATGCCTAATGAGGAAATCATGTACATGAAGAAGCTGTTGTATGCCTCCAAGGTGAAACAGGTACTCAGGTTAGCCACATGGGAGAGGAGTTTGATAATAACAGAAATGCTCACCTGTTTATGTTAATGACATCTTCCTTGTACACCTTGAAAGGCAGTGGTGAACTATTTGGCAGACTTAAAAAGCTCTTCATGAAGGATGACAGTGATATTGCCTCTCCCCTGTGGGCCTTTAAGCTATTAGTCAGGATGGTTTAGGTATGGTGGAGTTGAGTAGCAAGCCATTCAGTAGCAGAAAGCTGCAAATAAGGCTGATGGCCTGTAGATGGCAAAGATAAAGCAAGTTTCATGCCTGCCCACCTGCTTGATATCTCCTTCTGACTGGTTCTCACCACAGTTAGTGGCCACAATATCAAGGGCACTAACAAAAACAGGCTTACATCAAATGCAGACAGGCTAATAGAAGATGGGCACTCATTACAGAAAAAATACAGTCTGTGTTACTTCATGCTAACCTTCTTCACATCATTTTCTGTTTCTACCTTTAGTTATTTACGGGAAAATCAGCTGAAGCTCTATTCTTGTTGTGTTCATGGTCTTAGAATAGGTTCTGATAATAGGATGATACACAAGCACCAAGTGTCAGCTTTTGCTATAATATCTCATTTTGACCTTACAAATATATCATGAATCAAACACTTAGTCCTACTTCAAACCTAGTGAGATTAGTGTATTTATTAACTTTGTTGACTGGTTTTGTGGTCTAGTATTCAGACCACTTACAGCCACACAACCTGAACCAGTTAAGCATGACAAGTTCAACATACAGTGATGCTGCTATAGTACTACACAGTACAGTACATGCAACAGTAATTGTGCTTCAAAGGGGGTTGGTTATATCTGGACTTCTTATTTATGTTTATGTTTTTATGTAGGAAAGGAGAGAGCACTAAGAGAAAATGTATAAACATCTTCATGATATTAAAAAAGTAAACTTGACTAATGCACTTGCAAAGCATGTTAAGTTAAATGCAGTACATAATTTCCTTTTCTTTTTTTTTTTTTTTGTTGTGTTGAACAGGTTGATTTGAAGTAGTTACTTCATTTGTTCTGCAACCTGTGGGTGTCTGATCCGATCTCGGATCCGAGCCGGCAGCTTTACTAGCTAAAAGATCCGAGCTCCTAGCTCCTCCCCTTACCCATAATCCCCTGCTACATACTCCCTTTCCCCAGATCTCGTTTGCCACAGCTGAGAGAAGCTTCAAGTGAAGAGCTCCTAGGCGTGGGTGAGAACTTTCTGGTTTAAAAAAAACATAAAAAAGTTAGACTCTAATACTTTTCGTTGTGTGTGCGTTTATTAGCACCCTAGTCGTCGTGTAGTATTATTAGTTTAAAAATCTTGTGATAATTTTTTGTCTTAATTTTTATTTCCCTCCCCTTAGTGTGTGTGTGTGTTGTGTATTATGGCTGAAGGGCCCATAAGCTTTCCTCAGCTGATGGCCACACTCAGTGCGTTCTTTGTCTGGGGGTGGCCCATTTGTCCACCAGCTGCCAAATTTGTGCAGCTTTTAACCCCCGGGCCACCAGGGATAGGAGGAACAAGTTAATCCTGGCGGGATTATTACCGCAGGATTCTTCTTCCTCCTCTCCCTCTAAGGCACAGGCCGCAACTGTGGCCCCCGGGCCTTTGGAACCCCCTACCCTGTCTGGGACTCAACTTCCCTCAGATTCTCGGGGTCAGGGGGACTCTATTTCCTCTAAGGAGAAGTTGCATAAAGAGAAGCATAAGTCACAAGAGGCGGGCTGAGACTCATCCCTCGGCCCCGCCATCTAATGTTACGAGTCCCTCCGGATCCTCTCCCTCTCGGCTCCATTCGCCTTGTTTCTCACCAGAGGAGTACCGGTCTTCGAGGCAGCCCTCCCAGCCCGCCTCAACGACCTCTTCTAGATCCACAAGGAGCCTGACCGACGCGGACATGGATCGGATGATGCGTCAATTTTTGCAGACTCAAATGCAGATGGGGGTGTTCCTGCCTCCCCCCCCCCGGAGGGGGGGAGAGCAGCCCCTTTCTTTACCCCGATAGCTCCTTCTCTGACCCGGTTTGGGGTCTCGGAGTCGTTGGATCCGGGCCATTTCGGAACCGGGGAGTTGTCGGCGCCAACAGCACCGGTTACTTCGCCGACGTTGCCCTCGAGCTTGTCGGATCCTAGCTCTCGGGGCTGAGAGCCGACCGTCGGATCCGTGGGGGTAGGTATGTCTTCGGCTCCGTTCAGTTCGGAGCACATTTCCCTCTCGGGTCCGATCACTTCGGCTCTGACGCCGATCACTACCTCGGAGCCGAGGGGGCTGCTTTCGGAGCCTGGGGAAAGTGGTTCGCCTTCGGAGTTTGAGGTACTGGAGGGGGTTCATAGGTTCATAGGTTAGTACTAGGCTAACTGCCCTTGTGAGCCATTTTAAGCCTAGCCAGTTATCCCTTGTGAGATTCAAACCCTGTACCTTGTGTTTGTAAGGCAAAAACCTTAGCCATTAGGCCACCCTCCCAACCCAAGACCTTCCACATCCCCGGTCCGGGTGTCTAATCCACCCGCCCCCCCCCCCCCCCGACGCATTTGCGTCTATCCTCCATCATCCGGCCATTGGGACAGCCTGCACCAGCACTCCAGTTAGTTCCCTTAGAGGAACAGGACCCCGTGGGCGAGCCCTCCTCAGATAGCCCCACCGAGTAGGTTCTTCGCAAACAGAAGTGCAAAAGGAGGCACCTGGACTCCCCTGAGTCCCTCACGGAAGAGACAGATTTGGATGAAGGGGAAGGTTCCCCAAGATCACCCCCTGAGCATGTCTTTTTTGAAGTCATCATGGAAATGTTGCGAATTAGAGGATGCTGGTCTGCCCAAAAACCTTCCTCAGACGAGTCTGTGTTTCTGGAGGCGTTTGATGAAGGCCCGTCTACCTCCTAATTACTACCAGGGCGTGGAAGGAACCGGACACCGTGGAGCCAGTTCCAAGAAGGCCAGATAAAATTCTTAGCCCTCCCTCGGATAGGCAGGCTTGGTCTAAGGGTTCACCAGTGGATGCCATGTTGGTGGCGGCCGCCACAAAGAAGGAACTAGCACAGGAGAGTTCCTCGGTCCATCCTCCCGATAAGGACTCTCGGACGTTGCACCGCATTGGAAAGCGGTTGTTTGCTTCAGCCACCTTCTCTATAAGGGCGCTGAACTACATGGCGCACGTCATCAGACTCCAGCGAGACTTAAAGGAATACGCTGGGGCTCCCCCGGAGTCCATGACGCCCGAGGATAAGTGGACTTTCTCGACTCGCATGGCCACTCTGAAACCTATTTCTAACACTTCTGTGCGGCTACTCTCCCATGCCATGGAGGGAGCCGCTAGAGCTAGCGGAGCAGGAGTTGCCTTGCGGCGTCATGCCTGGCTCCGCCTTTGGGATTTTGCGGAACCCTTCAAGGCTTCCTTTGCGAATGCACCCTTTGATGGCTCTTCGCTCTTTGGCAAGACCGTCAGCGAGACGCTGGTCCAAAGCGAAAAGGACGGGAAGACGCTGTCTGCTGTCTGAGTCCGCTTCTCTAATCCCCAATGATCCTTCTCTAGGAATCAGAGGGGACAAAAGATGTGGTTCCAGAAGTCTCAGCAGTCACGTCCAGCTTTGGACCCCTCATCCTTCAGAGGCAGAGGAGGACAAGGTGGACGCCGGCCCAGAGGCAGAGGGGGGCCGTGTAATTTCGTGTCTAGAGAACCGTTCTCGGATAGGCCCGCGCAACAGCCCTGAGGGCTTACCCGGCTGTCCCTCTCTGGAGGCAGTCGGGAGACGTCTGTCGGAGCACCTCCAAAATTGGGAGTCCATTACGACGGATTGGTGGGTGCTCCGAATCATATCCAGAGGTTACACCATTACCTTTCTAAGTCTTCCCCCTCCTACGAAGCGCCTCCCCGATGTCCCACCCGATCAAAGGGAGGCGGCAGCTTCGGAGGTTTCGAAGCTGCTAGAAAAAGGAGCCATCCATCACGTCCCCCCCCAGACCAGTTTGGATTGGGCAATTACTCCACGTTCTTTTTAGTGCCAAAAAAGACGGGGGACTTGAGACCAATTCTAGACCTTTCTTCCCTGACCCTGTTCATTCCCAAAGAAAAGTTCTGGATGGTCACTCTGCAATCAATTCTCCCCCTTTTTAGGGAGAATGACTGGATGTGCTCCATAGACCTCCAGGATGCGTACTACCATATTCTTATGGACAGACGACCCAGGAGGTTTCTCCACTTGCGGCTGGGAGCCAGTCATTATCAGTTCAGGGTTCTTCCGTTCGGCCTCACCACAGCCCCCAGGGTGTTCACCAAGGTCATGGCAGTTGTTGCAGCCCACCTGAGACGCCAGGGCATTCAGATCTTTCCATACCTGGATGACTGGCTCCTCACCGCCTCCAACAGGCATCAGCTTTATTCTGACAGAGACTATTCTCTCACTCTTGCCCAGCGTCTGGGCATTTCAGTAAACATCCAGAAATCCTTCCTTCATTCTGTACAGGTTCTGGAATTCATAGGGGCCAAAATAGATACTAGCCTCTCTCAGGCACTCTTAACATCAGACAGATTGAGAAGTTTGTCACGTGATGTTATGGCACTTCTTCAGTCCCCAGCCCCATCGTCAGAATTAATCCTGAGAGCGCTGGGCTCTATGGGGCGGCAGCAATCAGTCTTTCCCTGCACGCACGTCTGCGAATGAGGATTCTTCAATGGACCCTTCAAGTCCAATGATCTCTGTTGCTACACCCCCTAGACACCTATTCCCCTGAGCAAGGTTTGCAGGGACTCCCTCCTCTGGTGGCTTTGCTCATGGGAGCTGCGTGAAGGGAGACCCTTCGTGATGCCTCAACCCCAAGCCACGTTGACCACGGATGCTTCTCGCCTCGGGTGGGGGGGGCATGCTATGGGCAGAACCGTCCAAGGCACGTGGACTCCCTTGGAGACTGCTCTGCATATCAGTGTCCTAGAGATGAGGGCGGTGCTTCTAGCGTTGCAAGCTCTTCACGACTTTCTTCCCTTGGGGACTATTGCAATACAGACAGACAACATGGCGGTAGTCTGGTACATAAACAAACAGGGAGGAACCAGACCTTATCCCCTTTGTCGGGAGGCCATGAGAGTTTGGGAATGGGCGATATCCACTAATTGTTTTCTGATAGCAACGCACATTCCGGGACGGTCCGACTTCCTTGCAGACAAGCTGAGTCGCTTGATCCTCACACCTTACGAGTGGTCTCTGAACCCGTCAGTAGCAAAACAGATTTTCTTCAAGTGGGGTCTACCTTGCTGCAATCTTTTTGCTTCTGTGTCAAACACAAAGTGCAGCGAGTTTTTCACTCTTATTCCGAGAACGCCAGAGACGCTCTGGTTCATGCTTGGCCACCCGGTCTCCTCTGTGCTTACCCCCCCCCCCTCTCATGGCGAAATTCCTACAGAAAGCCCGAAGGTTGAGGAGCAAAGTTATCCTCATAGCCCCATTCTGGCCTCGCCAGATCTGGTTCCCTTATCTGCAGTCTCACAGTGTAGTTCCTCCTTGGATCTTGGATCCCATCCCGGATCTGATTTCGCATCCTGCGAGATTGCAATCCCCAAACCTGGAAAACCTCAAGCTCGCGGCTTGGTTGATCCAGTTCCACTGATGGCAAGGACTCCCGGTGTCTCCTCACCAGTGAAAGACATTCTGGTAGCAGTGCACAAACACACTACCAGAAAAATTTACAGTAGTAAGTGGAAGCGTTTTTTTATCTGGGCTACAGACAAGGGTTTGAATCCCTTTACCGTCCCTATCCCAACTGTTCTTGAATTCTTGTCACATATTTTTCATCAAGGAGCCAGTGCATCTACAGTTAAAGTACAGTTGGCAGCCATCTCTCATTTTCACATAAGAGATGGGCTGGGATCGTTAGCTTCAGCTAAAATATGCAAAACGTTTTTGAAAGGAATTTTTCTGCAGAAGCCACCAGTTAAGACTGCGGTTCCACCATGGGACCTGACATTGGTTCTGCAGGCATTAACGAGTCCGCCCTTCGAATTGGCCGCCTCGGTTCAATTAAAATTTTTATCCTGGAAAACAGCCTTTTTGATCGCTATTACGTCAGCCAGGAGGGTCTCGGAACTTCAAGCGGTTTGCATGAGACCCCCCCTTATCTAATTTTTCATAAGGATAGAGTGTCTCTCAGGACTAACCCCTCCTTTTTGCCCAAAGTGGCCTCTGAATCAAATATTAATCAGTCTATTAATTTACCAGTATTTTTTCCAACTTCCAGAACAAAGGGAAATATAAATTACACAAATTGGACGTACATAGACAACTGCTCTTTTACTTGGACAGGACGAAAGCTACTCGTAGGTCTGATCAATTGTTTGTGTCCTTTGACAAACCTTCTTTAGGAAAGGCTATGACCAAAGTTACTTTAGCAAACTGGATTTCGCAATGCATCATCCATGCTTACTTAGCCTCAGGGAAACCTGCACCTTCCAGAGTCCATGCCCATTCAACTCGTTCCATATCTACTTCTGTAGCGTTTTGGTCCATAGTTCCTCTGGATGATATATGTTCAGCAGCTACTTGGTCCTCTTCTCATACATTCATTTCTCATTATAAGTTGGATATGATATCCAGGAGTAAGGCTTCCTTTGGCTCCACGGTGCTCTGGAATATCCTTCCTTGAGGACCTCCCAGGGTTTTTATTAGGTAGCTGGGGACTCTGTCCCACAGGTTGCAGAACAAATGAAGTAACTACTTCAGATAAAGAAGTTATGTACTCACCATAACGTTCCGTCTGAGTAGGTACTTCATTTGTCTGCAACCCACCCTCTATCCAGTATCGTGCTTCCTGACTATGAATGACAATGGTTCGTGCAGTTAGGCAGTAGGTTATGGTACTTGGTCGAGAGTCTTGTTTTCTAGTTTAGGCAAACTTGATCTGGGGAAAGGGAGTATGTAGCAGGGGATTATGGGTAAGGGGAGGAGCTAGGAGCTTGGATCTTTTAGCTAGTAAAGCTGCCGGCTTGGATCCAAGATCGGATCCGACACCCACAGGTTGCAGACCAATGAAGTACCTACTCAGATGGAACGTTATGGTGAGTACATAACTTCTTTTTCCTACTGTGTGCAGTAACAGAAATCTGGTTCAGGGCTCCCAAGAGCACCCCAGCACTACCAGGTTATACCTCATGCCATGCTTTTCGGCCCCAAAACTTGGACCAAACCACAAAAGGAGGGGGAGTATCGATATTCATCAAAGATAGCCACTCCTCCAGGTTGGTGGCAAAGCACGAAGCATCAGAGACTATCCATGTGCAACTAACAGTGGGTAAAACTGCCTTCCAGTTTATATCCTGCTACAGACCACCCTCCCAAACCCAGGAACCCCACTCGGCCTTCCTGAGAACACTGGAAAATATGAAGGTCTCTCCAAACACCATTATATTGGGCGACTTCAACTATCCAAACATAGACCTAACCCTAGCCCAAAGGTTCCTAGAATTTATAAACTCAAATGCTATGGAACAACTTGTTACCACTCCCACAAGAGGGGAAAACATACTGGAGCTGATCATCACCAACATGGGGACTCTATGCTCCAGACCAGAAGTGTATCCCTCACTGGTAAGATCAGACCATAAACTAATCTCACTGGATATTCACATCCCGACCCCACCCCCTGCCCAGAAAACCACAGTGAAAAACTTCTCTGAAGCAAATTTCACACTCCTCAAAACCAAGGTGGAATCCTTCAAAGCCCCCGGGCCTGTGGAAAATACGGCCCAGACCGCAGAATTCTTTATAAACACATTCTATGAACACCTTCAGGAATGCATGGATCATGCAATCCCAAATAAAATCAAGACCCAATCCTCCAAAGGCAGACGTCCTGTCTGGTGGACCCCAGCCATAAACAAACTATACAATAGAAGGAGGAAGTTACTAAATGATAGAGCAAAATCCCAAAAAGGGAAGGCATTACTGATCAGTATTAGCAAAAAAACTATGGGCACTCATAAAATTGTCTAAGGACAGCTTCAAGAGAAAAATTGCACAGGACACTAAGGATAATCACAAGGCTTTCTTTAGTTATGTTAGGAACCTGGGTGGTAATTCCCAGATATGCTCAGAATTAGTCCATAATGACAAAAAATACACTGAACCCACAGACATTGCCAACATCCTAGCTGACAGGTTCAGCGCAAACTCCCCCCCCCACCAAAAGGGCAAATATCTATCCCAGCAGAGTGCTGCCCCCCTGACATCTCAGATGCTCAGGTAAGAGCCGCCCTCTCCAAAGCAAAAAACACAGCATCAGTGGGACCAGACAGTGTCCCGGGCTGCGTCCTACATGAACTCCAAGAAGAGCTAAACCCAAACATAAAACTACTGTTCAGTCTCAGCCTTACTACAGGATATGTGCCCAAAGAGTGGCGTACAGCAACAGTGGTCCCTCTCCATAAAGGTGGTGCCTCAACAGATCCTGGAAACTATCGCCCCATAAGCCTGACTAGCTTGATCTGCAAAGCTTTGGAAAGGATCATCATGGACCTCATAAATAAAGATATTGGGGACCTACAGACACTGGATCCTACCCAGTTCGGCTTTGTTAAGGGCAGATCCTGCCTCTTAAACCTGGTTGATTTCTTTGAAACAGTCACCAAGGCCATTGATGAGGGAAGGTGGTCCATACAGCCTACCTGGACCTCGCAAAAGCCTTCGATACAATACCCCACTCGGGCATTATAGATAAGCTCACCAGCTTAAATATAAACCCCTATGTCACTAGATGGATTGCAAACTGGCTCAAGGACAGAACGCACATGGTTAGAATTGCTGGAGCCATGTCAGACTCCAAACCAGTTACAAGTGGTGTCCCACAAGGCTCAGTCCTGGGACCTCTCTTGTTCGGTATATATTTCTCGGAGGTAAAGGCCAACACGGAAGGACTGTGGCTGACCAAGTTCGCAGATGACTGCAAACTGGGTGCCAAAATCGACTCTCCAGCCGACACAAGTATCCTCCAAAAGGGCCTCATAGAAACAGACAACTCGTGCCAGAGCCATGGCCTCAAGCTAAATGCCAAAAAGTGTATAGTCATCCCCTTAAGCAAAAACAAAGTGCCCACAAATTACCACGTAGGTGGTAATCCATTAAGTACAGAAGAAGTAATTAGGGACCTGGAGACCCAAGTTGATAGCAATCTCTCATCTGACAACCACGTGGCCAAAGTGGTTAGAAAAGCATATTATATAGCCCACCTAATCATGAAGGGATTCACATCTAGATCAGGGGAGGTCATTGTGCCTCTTTACTCATCCCTCATCAGGCCCATAATTGAGTACAATGCCCCTTTTGGGATGTACCTTACCAGACACCTGCAGCAGCTGGAGGGACCCCAGGAGTGCCTCACCAAGAGGATCAAAGGGCTGAAACAGATGCCATATGCTACAGAAACTCCAGCTCTACTCAATGGCATACCGCCTGTTCAGAGGCGATATGTGCCTGATGTATAAAGCCATGTCCAACCCGGAATTAATGGACATGCTGCACCTCAGAAAATCCAAATCCCATCGAGCTACACGCTCGAGAGACTTGAACCTCAGCACTGAAATAAATATGACATGCTGGAGGGACAGATTCATAACCCAGAGGCTCCCTTCACTCTGGAATAAAATCCCAGTCCAGGTTAGGCAGAGTCCCTCATTGACTCTCTTCAAGAGGAATCTTGATGAGTGGATGGGAGATCGTAGGTTTACCCCGGGTATCACTTCTGTGTCACTGTTAGACAGAGGCACAGTATACTAACCTTGAAAAAGGGCATAGCAAAATAAATTTAAAATGGGTGGCGAAAGCCAAACACATTCTGGCTAGGCTTATAAATGCCCTAGGGCAGATAGCCTAGTATGAACCTATGAACCTATTTATTGCTCTGACATCTGTAGGAAGAGTATCTGAGTTGCTGTCTCTTATGGTTGGTGAACCACATGTGTTCTTCCATAGAGATAGGGTCATATTAAGAACTAATCTCTCATTTATGCCTAAAGTTGTTTCATTGTTTACTATGAATTTAGCCGTCCGTCTTCCAGTGTTTTATCCAGACCCTCAGAACCAGTGAGAGAGGATTCCTATGTTCTGTATTCTCTGGACATTCATAGGCTGCTCAGGTCTAGAAACTGTTTATTTCTTATGATGGGACAAATAAATGACAACTCAAGTCAGAACAGACTATTTCAAGGTCAGCTATTGTGTTTTTTTTTTTATTCCCACCATGGCAAATCTTTTCCATGCAGTATAAAGATAACATACTACTAGAACCTTGGCTTCTGCAGTGGCATTCTGGAAAAGGGTGAACTCTAGAAGCATTCTAAAGGCAGCAGCATGGTCCTCAGCACATACTTTACAAAACATTTAAGCTGGATTCCTTTTCCAGGTCTAAGGCTGGCTTTGCTAGGACCATTCTCGAGGGGTTTCTAGGCTTTTATCCTTCCTCTGCCCATCCCAAGTCGTATAGGCTTTGGTAATCAACCCATATAGCCAAAGGCTATTACAGCAGTGAGAATGATTAACCTTGTATGTGTGAGTTACACTTACTCTTAATATTAGATGTTTGAATTCCTCACTGCTGTAGTAGCTGCGCTCACCTTTCCTTCCCCTATGTCTGTATATAGTTAGTTGTTTGGATATAAAGTTATTTGTTACTGTTTGTCTTTTAGTGGTTCAGAATGAGTAATCTCTTTCTTATTATGTGGGCAAGAAAGCCTTGAAATTGTCTACACTGTGACTGCTGATTTCCCTAAAAGAGGCTTGCCAATCAGCAGTCAGTTGGTGTGGCGGGAGACAGCTTTGTAAAGTTGGCTGTTGTTTCCGGGGCAGAATACAGCTCACCTAGCCAATGGCTACTGCAGTAGTGAAGAATTTAAACACATTATGTTATTGTAAGTGCAACTTACACAACTGTACTTTGTTAGCTTTGAAGGAAGGATGTTCCTCCACAAAACTGAGTACATGTATAGAATCACAGTAGTGGGGCTGCATGCAAATTTGCTGACCTCATCAGATACAAATATAGTGAATGTTTTAAAATGTGAAGAAATTAAGTCTAAGATGACATACATATTTGCTTAGCTTAGCAGAAACTTTTTGGAACAAAGTGGAAATGGAAATCAATCCAGAAGAAGATAAAAATCTGACAGCAGCTTAATGTGCCAAAAACAAAAGAATATGAGGAAAAGGGATCAGAAGAGAAGGAAAGAAATTTGAAAAGTCTACGAGTATAGTGGCATTATGGAACAACCTCATGTTGACAAATATTTTAGACATGAATGGTTAAAGCAAGGTAAATTGAAACCAGAATATGAAAGGTTAATAATGGTGGCCCAGGATAGTGCACTTGCATACATGATAGTTTACAAAGTCCATTGAAAAAGTAGGAGAAACAGAGAAATGCAGGGTCTGTAAAACAGAACTGGAAACAGTTGCACATCTTGTTGCTGGGTGTGATACACTCATGGCAGAGGGTCTGTATACTGAAAGTCACAATAATGTGGTAAGAGTGTTGCACTGAGGATTATGCAAAACACTACAATATAGATGAATCTGAGAATCATTGAAAAATGAACCACAAAACTTAAAGAATGGTGGTTTTTGCTCTTGGGATCATCCGTTACCAACAGTTCAAAAAAATACATGAAAGAAAAACAGATACAGAAGTCTGTAAAAAAGATAAAAATAGCATTGATCATTGAAATTGCCACACCCAGTGATCACAATGTCTTACTTGCAAAGAGAGAGACTGTCCTAAAATACTGGATTTTGGTGAAATGAAAACAGTGAGGAAGAAAGATTCCCAGACAATTTCATTTGTAATAGAAGCAACAGGACTAACAAAAAATAATTTTTAGTCATATTGAAATATGCTACCAGTAAAAGTAAGCCATATGAATTACAGATGAGTCCAGGCACAATGTGGTTCTGAGAAGGGCATTCTTTGCAAAGATCGAATATTGATATAATACTGATGTTCATCGTGCATACAGCTGCAGTCATAACAGATGGGTTCTGGGTTCTCCTGCCGTCAGGCGGGTCCTCGGTCGGCCGAATTCCAAAGTCTAGGTCCGGCGTCGGTTGTCGTCGCTTCTTCCCTGACGTCAGTGCGACAGGGGTATAAAGGAACCAGCCGACACCATTTTCTTCAGTCTTTCTTGCCGCGCGGTGCCCGAAGCAGAAGCAGTTTGCAAGTGCCGGTCGGCCAGCTCCTGAGATTACGAAAATTTGGAAACCGAAGTCTTCTTAAAAGCTAAGTACCCCGTTGGGGAAACTTTTCTTGCCTCAGACCGATGTCAGACAAAGTTAATAATTGTATTTCTTGTGGGAAGCAAATAACGCATAAGGATTTCCATTCCCTCTGCATACCTTGTTTAGGCCCAGACCACGACGTCTCGGTCTGTCGCTTTTGTGCTACATTCAACAAACGCACTATTAAGCGTCGGGCGGAGTTCGCCCAGCATTATTTTGGGAAAGCATTTAACTATACTATGTCGTCGGATACTCCGACTCCGGTTTTGTCTAAAAAACGCAAAGACAAGGACCGACACACAAGGTCCGCGGCCTCTACCGACACCATGCCAAAGCCGACTACACGTGGCCCTGTTCTCCGCGAGGCGCCTACGCAGCCCCTGACTACCGATGACCTGTCTTTGACTGTGTCTCCTGTGCCCAAGGTCGCAGGCTCCTCGGCCCACACCCCGACTACAGATACCGAAGCCACTCTTGGCGTTTAAACTCAGAATGTGGACAGGTCCACCTCCACTCAGGGTGTCTTCAGACCTTCCTCTTCTTTCTCCATCAAGGCTTTCACAAAGTCTAAAGCAACCATGCACTCTAAGAGACCAGCTACACAGGGCCCATCTCCAGGCCCCATGCCTAAGAAACAAATGCTTAAAATGGCTGAGGATTTAATTACTCTTATCAGAGGTTCTCAGCCCCATCCGGACCAAAGGCCTAGAGTGGAGGAAAATTCCCCCTCCTCTGATCAGGGCTCCATTATTTCAGAGCACTCTGATGATGAGGAACATTCTTACTCCCCTTTTGAAGACTCTGATGCGGAGGAGTCCATCCCTTCTGTATCCCCCCCTGAGGATTACTCATTTGGGGAAACTTTGCATACCTTATGGGAACACTTCCACTGGGAAGGCCAGGATTATTCAGATTCCAAGAAAAGGCTCAGGGAATTTCTCTTGCTTCCTCAGCACAGGCCTCTGGCTATACCTCCTGTCTTGGACATCCTAGATTATGTTTACTCGGAGGTCTGCTTTAACCCGGATTCTCTACCTCCAGCTCCAGTTAAGCCTGACAGGTACTACAGGGTCCCTGACTCGCACCAATTTCTATACAAAAGCCATGCTGCTGACCCAGAGACCATCTCACAGGGCCCCAAGGGAGTTAAGGCCTCCATTGCTAAAAATCCAATGCTTTCCTAGAGAGATTCCAGATCCTTAGAAAGGTGGGGAAAAAAGGTATATACCTCGGCTACCGTATCCATGAGGGCCTTAAACTGTCAGTTTCATATGCTAAAATACCAACAGTTTTTGTTATCACAATTGAAAAGTAAAATGTCACAACCTGAACAACCAGACTTGAAGGAGTTGCAGGATTTGATGCATAGTGCAGAACAAGTGGGTAAGCATACCTTACAATGTGGTTTTGATGCTCTAGAGGCCTCATGTAGAGCTGCTGTTACAGGATCAGTCATACGTAGGCATGCCTGGCTCAAGGAACAAGCCTTGCCTGATCATGTCAAAGCTAAATTACTAGACGCCCCTCTTCAAAAGGATGTACTATTTGGTGCTAATGCTGAGGAGGTATTAAGGAAAATAGAGGAAAAGGCTAAATCAATGCAAACTGTGAAAGAATTTCTCCAGGTTCAACCCCCACGTTTTAGTAGAAATTGGCCTTCCAAAAACTGGTCCTTTCCTGCCACAGACAGACCCCAAAGAGGCAGATACAGGCGCCCGAGGGGCTGAGGACAATCCCAAGGATTGTATAGAGGCAGACAATGGCATGCTCCTACACAAAGAGGTGGTGAGGATAACTCGCAATCTTTCAGAAAGCAAACCCAATGACTTTCCCCATTGCATGCCAACCAGGTCTCAAATGGCAGCCCCCTTAGGAGGAAAGCTGGCATTATTTTCAAAAAATTGGCATATCGTCACAAAGGACAAATGGATCCTGGACATTATAAACAGAGGCTACAAATTCCATTTTCATACCCTTCCAAAAATGAGAGGCATGCCAAACCTGCCACACAATCAAAGGGCAGAGGCACAAAGGAAAATTACAGATCTCATAAACATGAAAGCTATTCAAGAGGTACCTACGCACGAACAAGTTCAAGGTTTTTATTCCAGGCTATTTCTGGTGCCAAGGAAGGGAAAAGATTGGAGACCTATTTTGGATCTATCCATCCTAAACACATTTCTACTCATACCAAAATTCAAGATGCTCACTCTACAGCAACTTCTTCCCATGCTGGGCAAGGAGTCTTGGCTGGTAACATTGGACCTCAAGGAGGCATACCTGCATGTCCCAATCAGACAAAATTGCAGAAGGTACCTCAGATTTCTTGCAGGTTCAACCCATTATCAATTCTCTGCATTGCCCTTTGGCTTAGCTACTGCGCCCAGAGTATTCACGAAATGCCTGGCATCAGTAATTGCCTACTGCAGACTTCAAGGGATACAAATATATCCCTATTTGGACGACTGCCTGATCCAAGCGGACAGCAAGCACATTCTTCAGAAACATTTGGCTTATGTAATAATGTTATTGAACTCTCTGGGATACACAGTCAACAAAAAGAAATCAAGGCTAATACCCTCTTGAAAGATAATTTTCCTGGGTGCCAATTTGGACACAAACACCCAGATGGCCTACCTCACGCCAGAGAAGCAGGGGCAACTAATTCAATACTTCAGAACACTAGCAAATTGCACCAGGCTGACTGCAAGGAAAATCCTGCAGGCTCTGGGATTCATGGCATCTTGCATCTTACTAATCCCATGTGCAAAGCTGCATATGAGGAAACTACAATGGTACCTGAAAAAAATATGGTCTGAACACCGCCACAGTTTGGAAACAATAATACCACTAATTCCATGTCTGCAAAAGGAATTTCTGTGGTGGGCTCAAGCATGTCAAACAAACACAGGTCTTCCATTCAGCAAGCCTCAAGCAAATCAAGTCATCACAACAGACGCCTCGGACTACGCCTGGGGGGCGCACATGACAGATCGGTGCATTCAGGGCAAATGGTCCCAAAAAGAAAAGCACCTTCACATCAATCAAAAAGAAATGCTAGCAGTAATAAATGCTATTACAGCTTTCAAGGATCTTCTACAACCAGGTCAACTATTGATAAGAACGGACAACACCACAGTTATGTGGTACATAAACAAGCAGGGAGGAACACATTCTAACCCCCTATGCAGACTGGCCATGTCACTTTGGAACATGGCCATGGACTTAAAAATGGAACTACAAGCACAGTATTTGCCAGGCAAGGAAAACACGCTGGCAGACAACCTAAGCAGGAATATGACAGATCCACACGAATGGAAGTTGCATCCAAAAGTTTTTACAGAAATAATCCAAGAATGGGGAAGGCCAGACATAGATCTCTTTGCCTCCCACAAAAATCATCAGTTGACAAAGTTCTGCTCAAGGATCTTCCATCCAAAGGCCTGGAGAGTGGACGCTCTCTCTTTCAGTTGGACATCAATGACACTGTATGCCTTCCCACCTCTTCCTCTGCTGCCCAAAGTTCTGTTGAAGACCCGAGCAGACAGACCAAAGATGATCCTCATTGCTCCGGACTGGCCAAGGCAACACTGGTACCCACTCCTGAGGAGCCTGACGCATTCCCCACCATGGACCCTGCCTCTAATGCCTCTTCTTCTGACTCAGCACAGCTTCAAAACTCTTCACAGTCAGCTAAAAACACTCAATCTAGCCGCATGGAAGATTCTTTAGCATCACAGCAGGCCCTACTCTCCAAGGAGGTGCAGGATGTCATTTTGGAGGCCTGAAGGCCATCAACTAGAAAAGCTTACTCCGCAAAATGGAAACGTTTTTGTGTCTGGAATGAGAAAAAGGGCCAGGACCCTGGAAAACTGAATTTACCTCAAATACTACAATATTTGGCTGAACTGCTAAACAGTGGACTTTCTTTCTCCTCCATCAAAATCCATGCCTCAGCCATTTCTGCAGAATACAACACTGATCCACCTTTATTCTCTCACCCTCTCTTAAGACAGTTCCTCAGAGGGGCTAAGAATTTAAGACCTCCAAGGAAACAACCAATACCTGCTTGGGATCTTAATTTCATTCTGGAAAAACTGACCTTGCCTCCCTTTGAGCCAGCTGCCTCATCAGATTTGCAATATTTGTCCTGGAAAATAGCTTTCCTTCTGGCTATCACCTCAGCTCGTAGAGTTTCAGAATTACAGGCTCTCATGGCTGTCCAGCCTTTTATCATCTTCCATCAGGACAGAGTTTCCTTACGAACCAACCCATCCTTTATGCCTAAAGTGGTATCCAGGGTAGCTTTAAATCAGGCCATACATTTACCTACTTTTTATCCTAATCCTCAAAACAAAGGGGAGAGATTACTACATTCCTTGGACATCCACAGACAACTGCGTTATTATTTGGACAGAACAAAGCCTTTCAGAAAATCAGAACAGCTCTTTGTGGCCTATGCGGTAGGAGCTCAAGGAAAGCCAATTTCCCAACAGACAATCTCAAAATGGATAGCCCACTGCATACGCTTTTGCTATTCCTTTCATGGCAAAACTGTACCTACAGGCATTAGAACTCATTCCACCAGGGCCACTGCCACCTCTGCAGCCTTCCTCAGAGGAGTGCCTACCAAGGATATTTTGGAAGCAGCCACTTGGAGTTCTGTGCATACCTTCTCCAAGCACTACAACCTACCATTATACTCAAAATCTAGAGCAGGCTTTGCCACTGCAGTCTTTCAGGGCATTTTGGCTCCTCCTAGTTCCACCTAGTGCCTACCACCCCTTTCTTAGCTTTGGGATTCTACCCATCTGTTATGACTGCAGCTGTATGCGCGATGAACATAGTACAGTTTTGTACCTACCATAAATGTAGATGTTCGAGTGCTAATACAGCTGCAGTCCAGGTTTCCCTCCCTTCTTCCCCTCGTGGGACAGGCCTATAGACTAGCACATCCTCATACAACCTGATTGGGGTATTCATTTATGATGTATTTGCTTGCAACTACTGTATTTTGATTATATTGCACTGCATTATTACACAAATTTATGTATTGCCTTCCTTCTGGGGGCACCTGACATCTGGGGCAAGAAAAACTGAAGAAAATGGCGTCGGCTGGTTCCTTTATACCCCTGTCGCACTGAGGTCATGGAAGAAGCGACGACAACCGACGTCGGACCTAGACTTTGGAATTCGGCCAACCGAGGACCCGCCTGACGGCAGGAGAACCCATCTGTTATGACTGTAGCTGTATTAGCACTCGAACATCTACATTTATGGTAGGTACAAAACTGTACTTTTTCATGAACTCTAATTGTACTCTGACTTAGGACAGAGATCCTTTCCTGTCATGATATAAGAAACCAAGAATACTTTGAGAAATTAAACCAAAATAGTCATGAATATGTACATACATATGATTAAAGCCACCTGCAATAGGTAAATACTACCCTTACTATGTTATTCATATTTCATAGTACTGCAAATGTTACTTATTGCTTAAGTAAAGTGCTGCTTATTCTCTCTTCCATGTGCAGCTCCACTTCACTTAAAACTTTCTCTGCTTCCTGTATCCATTTTCTATTTACATCAAGTACTTCACTGTTGCACATATTGCATTGTGTAATATTATAGAAGAGTCACTGTATGTTGAAATTGTCACTGCCTAATTGGTCCAGGTTGTGTGGCTGTAAGTGGTCTGAAAACAAGACCACCAAACTTGTCAACAAAGTTAATAAATACACTAATGTCACTAGGTTTGAAGCAGGACTAAGTGTTTGATCCATGATATATTTGTAAGGTCAAAATGGGATATCCTAGCAAAAGCTGAAACTTGGTGCTCGGGTATCATCCCATTGTCGGAATTTATTCTTAGACCATGAGCACAAGAACAGAGCTCCAGCTGATTTTCCCGTAAATAACTAAAAGTAAAAACAGATGATGATTTGAATAAGGTTGGCATGAAGTAACATAGCCTGTATTTTTCTGTAGTGAGTGCTTCTTTTGTGCTTTTGCTCCCCATTTTCTGACCATTAGCCTGCCTGCATTTAGTGTAAGCCTGTTTGTTACTGCCCTTGATATTGTGGCCACTAACTGCGGTGAGAACCAGTCAGAAAGAGATATCAGGCAGGTGGGCAGGCGTGAAACTTGCTTTATCTCTGCCATCGATAGGCCATCAGCCTTCTTTGCAGCCTTCTGCTACTGAATGGCTTGCTACTCACTCCACCATACCTAAACCATCCTGACTAAGAGCTCAAGGGCCCACAGGGGAGACGCAATATTACTGTCATCCTTCATGAAGACCGTTTAAAGTCTGCCAAATTGTTCACCACAGCCTTTTACGGTGTACAAGGAAGTTGTCATTAATATAAACAGGTGAGCATTTCTGTTACTATCAAACTCCCCTCCCACGTGGCTAACCTGAACACCTGCTTCACCTTGGAGGCATACAGCGGCTTCTTCATGTACATGATTTCTCCATTAGGCATGCTAATGAAAGATACTGTCTGTGGCTTGGTAGCAATAAGCTGACATCCCCAGTCCTGGTGGTGCATGTACTGTACAGGTTTCTAGTGTAGTAAAGATCAACAATCTGGAACAACCTCTTTCACTGTCTTAGTTTCTCTTGGAATGTGTCATTTGGGTCATAATGAAGGCTTCAATCCTTCTACAGCATACATGTCTCTGGATTATATGTAAACTGGTTTTGTACCAGATTTGTAGTGTGTCATTTGAGCAATCCTCTTAAAGTAGTAGAATCAGGCAATGACTTCTAAGGAAATCGAAGAGAACGGGATGTCATCAGCTAATGATTGGTAGTAGACTCCTGTCTTCATAGTGACCTCTTGTAGCAGCAACAGTTTATATACACTGTAGAGTAACAGATGTAAAATGAATCCCTTTAGCACACTACATTCCAGTGGACTTTACCCCAGACAACACTGTGTGGAAATAAAGTGCGACATAACAAGCATTCCTCTTGAGTGCAGTACCTTTAAAACCATAAAAGATTTTCATGCCACCTCTTAAGGATCCCAAGGTTGGTCCTTGGTATCAAAACCATCTGAAGACAATAAGAACTGATACAGATTACATTTGATGCCATTCAGTCAGTAACCACTCAAATGATGCTTGTCCCTGTGTTGTATCTAGGCCTAAACCCACACTGGCAAGGGTCCAGTAGGCTTTTGTGATATAAGTCGTCGTATTCATTTATGTGTTAAAGTCTAATAATGTCTCATTAAATAGGCTATCAGAAATGGGGCTGTAATTCTCCAAAAGATTAATTATCTTTTTGAGGATTAGGGTGATGGCCTCTTTTAACAAATATAGAAACACCTCAGTAATAGTTTTTTTTTACTAGGCATGTGGTCAAGGTGACCATTGAGAAGCCTCACTTAGATTCACAGTTGATCCACAGCACTTTCTAGTTAAGCGACTTGCTCAGAGTCACACACAAGGCAAATAGAGGCTTAGGGAATTTGATCCTTGAATACAGGAAGCAGCTCATTAATGGCTCATAAACTTGATCCTCTGCTCTCAGACATCTCGTGTGATCTAATGCTCTGGAAAATGATTGATAATGTTGTCCTGAGTCACTAGGGCCAATCTATTGCCCTAGTGACTTAGGGCAAGAGATTGCTAATGATGTAGGACTAGCCAATCCAGTGGCATAGAGATATAAAGCCTTGATTATGTGTCAGGCATCCTGGCTCTGGCAACTGAAGGAGCAGCAGGGAAGGATGGGCCTGCCTATCCTAGGTGAAGGGCGACAAAGTGGGCATATCCTGTGATGTTCCCTTGTAGAGGCTGGGTGTCGTTGTTGGGATGAGGCATGGTCCAGAGAAGTAGTGAGGACTGGACCTGGCTTTGATACTGTGGAGATGAGATAATTTGCAGTAAGGTCCGCATTGCACACCCTCAGATGCAACCATGTTGCTGTGTGGAAGAGGGAGTGGGCATCCCCAGGATGGATGTGTAGATGACTGAGCCCCCAGGGTACTCATAGGATCCACGACTGGCCCAGACACACCAGAATAATTCGGGGGGGGGGGATTTGGCTGGTAGACCTGACATGGACATGGAATACTGGGCTGCTAGGCTGGTGCAATGACTGGGGGACCAATTAAAAAAAAAGAAAAGCTTGTAGGGCTGGAATCTAGCCTGTAAAAAATAGATGTTAAGTTGTCAATCTCGCCTTCATTCTTGCTTGATGGGTTCGGAGCCGATCCTCGGCTCCGACTCACTGCTAAGCTCGAGAGTCACTTTTACCAGCTCGAGGCAGCCCCATATCCCATGATGCAAGGCGGTAAGTACCCAGATCTCGTTTGCCGCTTCGCTGATGAGGTCCTCCTTTTACCAGCTCCTGGTAAGTGAATATTTACATTACTTTTTTAGCCCCTTTCTTCAAAAAACCTTAAAATTATTAGTTTTAACATAGTTTTAGTCCCTTTCTGACAAAAATTTTCCCTGTCTCCTTAGAACTTTCAGTCAGACTTTCTCCCATCCCATCCCCCCCCTTGTTAGGGTGTGTGTGTGTGTGTGTCTGTTATTGATACCTTTGGATATTTAATTTAATTTCTTGGACTGGTGTTGTGTGTGTGTTTTATTCACCATGTATAAGGAAAGGGTCTCAGGCTTTAAGAAGTGTGACTCGTGCTGTCAGAAGATGTCTCTGACAGACGGTCACACTTCTTGCCTTTACTGCCTGGGGCCTCTTCACCTGCAGGACTCCTGTGCTATATGTCATTCTTTCAGCCAGAGAGTCCTGCAGGAAAGAAGAAATAAATTGATTTTGAGGGGCCTTCTTAAGCCGGAGGGCTCTCCGGCTAAGTCGGCCCCAGCTAAGACTTCTAAATCTTCCAAGGCCCAGGCTTCTGTATCCAAGCCTGTGGCCTCGGCTCCGACTCATTCTGAGTCGAGATCGGCTCCGGCTGGAGCCGATTCTGGGTTACCTAAACCTTCGGCACCGATGGCTATCGGTGCCGATTCTGGTTCGACCACTTCGGTGTCGGCTCCGATCGGTTCCGACCACCATGTGGCCCAGGCATCGGTGTCGGCTCCGACACCCTTACTTTTATGGCCGTATCGGCTCCGGCCGGAGCCGATGCATCGAAGCTACCTGTCGGTGCCGATAAGTTGTCGGCTCCGACAGTTTCTGTGGTTTCATCGGCTCCGATGGTTCCTTCGAGGAAGAGGTCTAGGTCCCCTTCCTTGGAGCCGATACTTTTGGCTCCGGCTTCACCTCTCCTCTCGGAACGGAGCCATCGGAGCCGATCTTCAAGGTCATCCAGGCTTTCTGACCATGATTTGGAGAGAGTGGTCAGTAGATTACTAAAGTCACAGGCACTGGCCCAAATGCTACATAGTCCATCTCAGCAGACGACTATGAGTCCACACCCCATTGTAGTTCCTCCTTCGACTCTACCCCAGAGTTTGGAGTTGGAGTCTTCGGGAATGGTTTCTGCTACGGCTGAGGGACAGATACCCCCTTCTGCTCCTTCAGCCTCTACTCTTATCTCCTCTTCGAGACCTTCCTTAGAGGGATTCGGTGGCCGGGCTTCCCTGGTCTCCGAGGGGGTGAGTGGCATCGGACCCTTGTCCGAGCCCGCTCTTCCCCTTGGAGCCTCGGCCTTGGTGAGCTCGGCTCCGACATCTGCCTCGGAGCCTTCCTTTTCGGTGGGTCCTGGAGTTCCTAGTTCTTCGGAGCGGGTTCTCTCGGACCTCCCTGGGAGGGAGCCGAGGTGATGGAGTGTGCTGGCCACTGGTCTCAGCCAGCAGTCTGTTCCCTTAGCTCCTCCCTCTATAGTGCCTGTTGACATCTCTGCCACTTCTCTTGCTCCAGGACCCAGAGATCCTCCGCCTCAGGTTTCCCCACTGGGAATATCCCCCTCTTCCGAGGATTCTCCTGATTTGTCAGGAGATCCTCCGGAAGAGGACCTGTAAGAGGAAACACGTAGTCTCCCCCGAGTCTATCACTTCAGATACTGACTTAGATGAGTCAGAGGGATCCCCAATATCCCCTCTGAGGATGTCTCCTTTTCAGACATCCTAGAACTCCTTAGACAGAGGGGAAACTGGCCCACCAATAATCCCTCTGAGGATGAGTCAGTATACCTGAAGGCGTTTGGATCTCGCCTCCACCTCCTGGGTGTCTCCGCCTTCGACCCCTTATGCAGGTTATTGCTCGAAGGCGTGGGCTGCTCCTGACTCTGTAGAGCCAGTCCCTAGGAGGCCTTCTAAATTTATTACTGCCCGTCGGACAAGCTATTCCTCACAAAGGTGTCCCGCTGATGCCATGGTGGTGGCGGCTGCCACCAAGAAGGAACTTGCAGATCCTTCCGTACCTGTCCATCCTCCTAATAAGGACTCTAGGACCATGGATAGATATGGTAAGTGGATGTTTTCTTCAGCGACCTTTGCTATGTGTTCGCTGAACTACCTATGTCACTTCACCAGACTCCAAAGGGATATCCTTAAGGAGCTAGGTGAAGTTGTGCAGGATCCTACAGCTGCAGGGGCTCAGAAAAAGATCGCTTCGCAGCTAGGAACCCTTAACTCCATTGCAAACTCCTCCATGCGGCTGATATCATATGCTGCTGATGGAGCGAGTAGGGCCGCAGGTACAGGTGTGGCTCTTAGACGCCAAGCCTGGATGCGGCTATGTAATTTTGCAGATCCCTTTAAGGCGTCCTTCACAAACTCTCCCTTTGATGGGTCAGCTTTGTTTGGCCCTCAAGTGAAGGAAACGTTGACCAGGTGTGAGCAGGACGGCAAAACTCTTTCTGCCGTAGGAGTCCGTTTTTCCACCCCTTCTAGACCTTACCCCAAAGGACAGAAGGGTGGCAAAATGTGGTTCTGCAAATCCCAAGGAGTCACGCCGGATTCACGTGGTCAGTTTACCCCTAGAGGCAGAGGGGGTAACAACAACAGACGCCGCTCTAGAGGCAGAGGGGGTCCACAGAACCAGGGCAACAGAGAGTCTCTCTCTGATAAGCCCTTTCAGCATCCCTGAGGTGTTGCCCGGCTGTCCCTCCTTGGAGGCAGTCGGGGGAAGACTATCGCTGTACCCAGAAGCCTGGCGTTCCCTCACTCAAGACAGATGGGTACAGTCGATCATATCCGAGGGTTACAAAATTCCTTTCGAGGAAAGTCCTTTCTATCCTTCAAATTCCCTTCCAGATGTACCACCCGGTCTAAGGGAAATTGCAGAGTTAGAAGTCTTAAAACTACTGCAAAAAAGAGCCATTCAGCCAGTTACAACAGACCATTCAGAGCCCGGAATCTACTCAAGGTTCTTTTTGGTCCCCAAAAAGACGGGAGACTGGAGACCAATATTGGATCTCAGCAGACTCAACAAGTCTGTGAGGAAGACAAGATTCTGAATGGTCACTCTTCAGTCAATTCTGCCCTTCTTACAGAAGGACAACTGGATGTGCTCAATAGATCTTCAGGATGCGTACTATCACATAAAATTCACAGACGCTCCAGGAGATTTCTCCGCTTTCGGCTGGGGTCCAGTCATTTCCAGTTCAGAGCCCTGCCCTTTGGTCTCACTACAGCCCCAGAGTGTTCACCAAATGCATGGCAGTGGTCACGGCTCACCTGAGACGTCAAGGATTCCAGGTGTTTCCGTATCTCGACGACTGGCTCCTTTCAGCCACCACCAGGCATCAGCTTGTTCAAGCCAGGGATTACACAATAAATCTTTGTTCTCATTTGGGCATCTCGATCAACTTGAAAAGTCATCCTTATCGCCCTGCCAGTCTATTACTTTCATAGGCGCAAACTTAAACACTGTTCGGATGTCAGCTACCCTTACAGATCAAAGAGTTTCAGACATTCAAAGTCATGTCAGGATCATTCTAGCCAACAGGAAAGTACAGGCCAGAATGGTTCTAAAGGTATTAGGCCTCATGGCTGCGGCCATTACTCTTCTTCCCCTGGCTCGCTTCTACATGCGCCTTCTTCAGTGGATGTTGTTCACTCAGTGGTCTTACCAACAACTTCCAATGCGTCACCAAATTCTGGTGACACAGATTTGCAAAAATCATCTTGCTTGGTGGATCACTTCTCCTCAGATTCACCAAGGCAGACACTTTGTACCCCCATCCCCGGTAGCCACTGTCACCACGGATGCCTCCCTGATCGGGTGGGGGGGTCATTATCAGGGCAGGATGGTTCATGGGACGTGGCAACCGTTCGAATACCACCTGCACATAAATGTCCTGGAGATGAGAGCAGTGCTTTTAACGTTGCAAGCCCTCAACGACTTTCTTCCCTTGGGAACAATTGCAGTTCACACAGACATGTCTGTAGTATGGTATATCAACAAACAGGGCGGAACCAAGTCCTACCCCTTATGTCGAGAAGCTCTCAGACTTTGGCAATGGGCGATCTCCTCTCATCGGTTTCTGGTAGCAACGCATATCCCTGGGAAAACCAACATTTTAGCGGACAGATTGAGCAGAGCTATTCTCATGCCTCACGAGTGGTCTCTCAAACAATCTATAGTGGAAGAGATTTTTCTGGAATGGGGTCGCCCATGTTGCGATCTTTTTGCTACTCCCCAAAACAGCAAATGCCCAGACTTCTTCTCTCTCTTCTTTCTGCCAGGCCATCCCCCCAGAGACGCTCTGACCCAGGATTGGCCCCAGGGACTTCTTTATGCCTTTCCTCCTTTTCCCCTGATCCCTCAAGTTATCCAGAAAGCAACCGTTTTGAGAGCCAAAATGATTCTCATTGCTCCTTATTGGCCTCGACAAATTTGGTTTCCGTTCCTCCATCGTCACCTTTTGGTGCAGCCGTGGCATCTGGACCCAGTGCCAGATCTTCTGATTCACCAATCCGGTCAGCTGCACCGGTCTATCCCTTCTCTCAATCTCACAGCATGGTTGCTCCACTTCCTTCCTTAGCCAGGCTTCCTTTGATCTCTAACCCCGTTAGAGACATTCTAGTAGCTTCTTTAAAATTCTCTACCAGGAGGATTTATACAAGCAAATGGAAACGTTTCTCTTATTGGGCTAAAGCCAAGAATATTGATCCCTTCACTGCCCCAGTTCAGGCAGTTTTGGATTTCTTAGCGGAGATTTTTCATGCAGGCTCCTCTTCTTCCACAGTTAGAGTTCAATTGGCTGCTATCTCGAACTTTCATGTCGGGTTTGCAGATCACAATATTATGTCCCACAGGCTTTGTAGAGCCTTCTTGAAAGGAATTTTCCTTCTAAAGCCTCCAGTCAGGAATCCTCCTCCTCAATGGGATCTAAATTTAGTGCTGACATCCTTGATTCTTCCCCCCTTCGAGCCAGCTGTTTCTTGCTCCCTGAAATTTCTTTCATGGAAAACCTTATTCCTAGTAGCAATTACATCTGCCAGGAGGGTGTCTGAACTTCATGCTCTATCGGTTCGACACCCCTATTTGGTCTTTCACAAAGACAGAGTATCATTGAGAACTAATCCGACCTTTTTGCTTAAGGTCGCCTCAAAGACTAATTTGAATCAATCCATTGATCTCCCTGTATTTTTTCCAAACTATTCAAACAGATCGGAACAAAAACTACATTATCTTGATGTCCACCGCCAACTCAGATATTACTTGGACAGAACTAAACAATTTAGGAAATCCAATCAACTCTTTGTTTCCTATGCTGATAACAAGAAAGGCCTTCCTGTCTCAAAAGTGACCTTATCTAGATGGCTGTCTTCTGTCATCTCTGAAATTTATCGTCTCAGGGGAAAACAGCTGTGCTCAAAACCTAAAGCACATTCAACTAGAAGCTTAGCTACTTCTACAGCCTTTCAAGCTAGACTTCCTTTAGACACTATTTGTGCAGCGGCCACTTGGGCCACTCCTCATACTTTTGTTTCCCATTACAAATTGGACTTGGCCTCCAGGGACAGAGCCAGTTTTGGCTCTACAGTCCTCAAGAGTCTGTTCCATTGAGCCACCCAGGATAGAGGTGCTAGGGACGCGGTCCCATCAAGCAAGAATGAAGGCGAGATTGACAACTTAACATCGAGAAGTTATGTACCTACCATAACGTTCCATGTTAGTTGTCTTCTCTCGCCTTCTTTCTTGCGACCCTCCCTCCTTCCCCCAGGCCTGGACAGACCTTTTTCTACAAAGAATTATTATGCTTAAGACCATTCAGAGCTGGTCCTTCTTCCATCCTGCAGGCTTTTCTTTCTTCCTTTGGGAAGTGTTTATGCTTGGTGCTATTGCCCTTTTGTCATCAAACAAGATCTGGGTACTTACCGCCTTGCATCATGGGATATGGGACTGCCTTGAGCTGGTAAAAGTGACTCTCGAGCTTAGCAAGTGCCGAGTCGGAGCCGAGGATCGGCTCCGAACCCATCAAGCAAGAAAGAAGGCGAGAGAAGACAACTAACATGGAACGTTATGGTAGGTACATAACTTCTCATTTGCATTGCTAAAACTGTCTTTATGACCTGTATGTAATCAGCATACTCAACAATGGTAAGTTGAGGAACTGTTACAACAGGCTATGGAAGAATCAGTGGAGTGAGTGCGTGTCTTGCCGGTAGTACATTACTGAAAAACTTTTCTGTAGAACAAAAACTATTCTTTTAGCTAAGATGACATAACTGTAAAATCTACCCGCCACCACCACCACTCAGGAGAGTGTAGCTGGATGATTCAACACAGCATAGATCTCATTGAATATAAGATGCATTGTTATATGACTTTGTTATGCAGCATAGTGTATACCTAGACTAAACTTGCTCTCAAAAAAGCAAACTTAATACCATCAATTCTCCCAACTTTCATCCCTGTCTTAATAATGATCTTAACACATAATCTGTAACCATGCCACAGGTCAGGGATTTGCACAAAGTGGGGAAGACAATCTAGACCACCAGATATGTGTGTTACAAGTCATTACTAATGCATAGGGGGTATTGTGCAGTGAGTCCTTTAAAGGTTACATCTGTAGTGGGGCAGTTCCCATGTTTACTGCACATAAATTCTGACAGTGGCTTGGAAGAAGGTGTATTGTGGGGTTCAACTTGAAGTGCCAAAAGTAATGATCTGACTAGTAGTTCCCTGGTGTAGAAAACAAGGTTGAAATACCTTATTTGAGGAGTAGATAAATGTATATTATACCGTGATCCCCCCAAAACGTGCATGCTGATTGGCCAGCGTGCCCGTTGTAAATCGAGTTATACTAATGGAAAAAGGTCCGGTCGCCCGAGATCTCCGTTGCTTATTTTAAAGCTGTCTCGCTATGTTAAACCCATTTAACATAGCGAGACAGTGTTTTTAAAAAAAAGCAACGGAGAAAGCAAGATCTCCGTTGCTTTTTTTTAGTGTTTCGCTATTTTAAATGAGTTTAACATAGCGAGACAGTTTTAAAATAAGCAACGGAGATGTCCGTTGCTTATTTTAAAACTGTCTCGCTATGTTAAACACCAAAAAAAAAGCAACGGAGATCTTGCTTTCTCCGTTGCTTTTGCCCACAGCTCTGATGTACTGCGCAGGCGCACAGTACATCAGAACTGCCGCGGATGCCAGACATCTGCGGAAGGGCAGTAAACAGGCATTATACTATGCCATTATTTAAGAAAAGTGATAGTTTCTTTTCTTAAATAATGTCATGGTATAATAGCAATAACCCACGCCTGGGTGTGGGTAATGCTAAATTTACCCACGGTTGGCTTTGTTTGGTCCCTCGGGCTTCGCCCTCGGGACCAAACCACGCCAACCGTGGATAAATTTAGCATTACCCACACCCAGGCGTGGTTTATTGCTATAGGAGTAACCTCAGTGAATCAAAACTTTGCAAATGAATGAGAAGCTCTGCAGTGTGATTTGTGGTTTAAATTCACCCACCTAGAAGACTCTTGCACTGAGTTGCGGAGGAACTCTGAATTTCCTAAAGAGAAATACCTAGGTAAACCAGAACAAGTCTGTAGTTCACTCCTGCTCCGAGGATATACTCAAAGGAGTTAAAGCAGAAAATTAGCCCTTGCTGATGTTCATCGTGTTTCACTGTTGCAGTCATGACTGTAGGCTTCTCCCCTGCCGGCAGGCGGCCCTCGGTTGGCCAGAATCCCAAAGTCTGGGTCCGGCGTTGGATGTTCAACCATGCTCCCTGATGTCAGAGCACCAGGAGTACAAAGCTGACAGCAGACGCCATCTTCCCCGGTCTTTCTTGCCGTGTGTTGATAGCAGTTCGCAAGTGCCGGTCGGCTGACTCCTGACGAATTTTACTGATATACTTCAGTCCGAAGATTTTCTTCTCCACTCACAGCTAAGTACCCCGTTGGGGAAACTTTTTTCTTGCACCACTCCGATGTCAGAAAATGTTAATAATTGTATTTCATGTGGGAAGCAAATACCTCATAAGGATTTTCATTCTTACTGTATTCCTTGCTTGGGCCCTGACCACGACGTAGCTAGTTGTCGGTTTTGTGCTAGATTCAATCAATGTACAATTAAGCGAAGGTACGATTTTGCTTTTCATTACTTCGGCAGGTGCTTTAACTACAAAATGTCGGATACAGTCCCGGCTACCGGAGTTCACAAGCGTCGCAAGGGTAAAGACAGGCCTCCGAGGTCCAAATCTGATGATAGCGCACAAGCGGAGCCAGCTTCAGGTTCGGCCATCATCAGTGAGGCGCTTTTGCAGCCCCTTTCGTCGGCCATTTCAGAACCGACGGCCGAAACGGACTCTCATGAGGAGCCAACCAGGCCTTTAAATATTTCTGTTGCAGGACCTTCGGATAATGCGCCTAAGGATGGGTCCGGAGCCGCTGTGCAGGTACCGGCTTCCGAAGGGGTTTTCAGGCCTACTCAACTACTAATAAAGGCAAAGCCAAAGACAAAGGCAAAGGCTCCTTCAAAATCAAAGACTTCAACACAGGCCTCTTCTGAACCGGCTCCTTAAGTCACAGAAACAGTTACTCAAGATGGCTGAGGATTTAATTACTATTATTAGGGGTTCTCATCCCCCTCCAGACAAAAGGCCAAGGCAGGATATTTCTTATGATTCCTCTGATCAGGCTTCTGTTTCCTCAGTTTCTTCTTCTGATCAGGAATATTCTTTCCCTCCTTATGAGGATTCTGATGCTGAAGAATCCATTCCGTCTGCTTCTCCCCCTGA
Organism: Protopterus annectens; assembly: GCF_019279795.1. Classification (NCBI taxonomy): domain Eukaryota; kingdom Metazoa; phylum Chordata; order Ceratodontiformes; family Protopteridae; genus Protopterus; species Protopterus annectens. The sequence goes on from NC_056731.1 coordinate 538,580,988, forward strand.
GGATTTCTCTTTTGGGGAAACTTTGCATGAAATGAGGGAACATTTCCATTGGGAAGGACAGGAGTTTTTGGAATCCAAGAAAAGACTGGGGGAATTTCTTCTTCTTCCCCAACATAGACCCCTGGCTATTCCTCCTATTTTGGATATTGTGGATGATGCCTTTTCGGAGGCTAACTTAACCCCTGACTCTTTTCCTCCTGCTCCTGTTAAGCCTGATAGATATTACAGGGTTCCTGATTCCCATCAGTTTTTATACAAGAACCCTTCTGCTGACCCTGAAACCATTTCTCAGGATCCCAAGGGAGTTAAGGCCGCTTCTGCCAAAAATCCCATTCCTACTGAAAAGGATTCTCGATCCTTAGAAAGATGGGGCAAAAAGGTGTACACTTCTTCTACTTTGTCCATTAGGGCTTTAAACTGTCAATTTCATATGTTTAAATACCAGCAATTTCTATTATCTGTCTTAAAACAGAAGCTTACTTCCATTTCTGCCTGTGCAGATAAGGAATTACATGACTTATTGCACGGCATTGAACAGGTTGGGAAGCATGGTTTACACTGTGAATTTGATGCCTTGGAGGCTTCTTGTAGGGCTACGGCCTCTGGCACAGTCATTAGAAGGCATGCATGGCTAAAGGAACAAAATTTACCTGAACAAATAAAGGCTAAATTATTGGATGCTCCTGTTCAGCATAATGTTTTGTTTGGATCTAAAGCTGAAGAGGTAATTAAAAAGATGGAGGATAAGGCGAAATCCATGCAAACAGTTAAAGATTTCTTACAAGTACAGCCTCCTAGATTTAGCAGAAATTGGCCTTCTAAAAATTGGTCCTTTCCCGCTTCTGACAGGCCTCAGAGGGGTAGATATAGACGTTCCAGAGGGAGGCCTCAAACGCAAGCTGCTTATAGACCAAGACAGTGGACTGCTTCCACCCCTAGGGGAGGAGAGGACAGGTCACAATCTCAAAGGAAACAAACTCATTGACTCACTCTGTTGGGCTACAGGAGCTTCTTGCCTGGAAGCCCCTCTCGGAGGAAAACTCTCTCTTTTTTATCAAAATTGGACTCAAATAACCCAAGACAAATGGGTTTTGGATGTGGTTTTAAGAGGTTACAAATTCCATTTTCATACCTTGCCAAGGCCAAGCGGATGGCTAGACCTTCCAAAGCATCAGTGGACGGAGGCCTTAAACCAGGTGGAAGCTCTTTTGGCTATGAATGCCATAGAACTGGTTCCTCTTTCAGAGATGGGAAAAGGTTTTTATTCAAGGCTTTTTCCTAGTCCCAAGGAAGCAAAACTCATGGAGACCCATTCTGGATCTGTCGGTCTTGAACACCTTTCTAGATTTTCCAAAATTCAAGTTGCTTACTCTATAGCAGCTACTTCCAATGCTGTCCATAAATGCATGGATGGTAACTTTGGATTTAAAGGAGGCATATTTACACATTCCCATCAGGCAGGATCGCAGAAAATACCTCAGGTTCAAAGCCGGATCGAGGCACTTTCAATTCTCTGCGCTGCCCTTTGGATTATCTACTGTGCCCAGGGGTCTTCACCAAATGCCTGGCTCCAGTAGTAGCTTACTGCAGACTCAAGGGAATTCAAATTTACCCTTATCTGGACGATTGTCTAATTCAGGCAGACAGCAAGGATGTCTTACTCCAGCATCTAGAATTTGTACAGAGCCTCCTCAAGTTCCTGAGATTCTCTGTAAACATAAAAAAGTCAAATTTGACACCATCACAACAGATAACTTTTCTGGGTGCGCTTCTAAACACCACAACCCAGATGGCATTTCTGATATCTGAAAAACAGTTACAGCTGGCTTCAACTTTCAGAACCTTGGCAACTTTAGCTCAACTATCTGCAAGGAAATTCCTGCAGGCTTTGGGTTACATGGCCTCCTGCATCCTTCTCGTACCATATGCAAGACTACACGTGAGGAAAATACAGTGGTACCTAAAAAGTGTATGGTCTCATCATTGCCACAGTTTAGACATACTGATCTCCGTCCTTCCTTGCCTTCAAAAGGAATTTCTTTGGTGGTCCAGGGCATGTGCTCTAAACAAAGGGAAGCCCTTCCATCTGCCCCCTGCCTCTCAGATTCTAACCACGGACGCCTCGGTTTATGCGTGGGGAGCCCATTTTCTGGGCATTTGTTTGTAGGGCCTTTGGACAAAGGATCAGAAGCACCTACATATCAATTTAAAGGAAATGTTAGCCGTTCAGAAAGCTCTATTGGCCTTCAGGAATCTTTTACAACCAGGACAACTGTTAATACGGATGGACAACACCACAGTTATGTGGTACATAAACAAGCAAGGGGGATCTCATTCCTACCCCCTTTGCAGACTAGCCATGGATCTATGGAACACAGCTCTAGCTTGCAATCTGGATCTTCAAGCTCAGTTCCTACCAGGGAAACAAAATTTCTTGGCAGACAGTCTGAGCAGAAATCTTTCGGATCCACACGAGTGGATGCTGGACACCAAAATATTCAGGATGATAACAGCAGTCTGGGGATGTCCTCGCATAGACCTCTTTGCATCCCATCTAAATCATCAACTACAGACTTTTTGCACCAGGACTTTCCACAGAGAAGCTTGGAAAGTGGACGCTCTGTCATTCAGTTGGAGGAACCTCTCGGGATATGCCTTTCCACCTCTTCCTCTTCTTCCACGGGTTTTATTGAAGATAAAACAGGACAAGCCCAAGAGGATAATCTTGCTGGCTCCAAATTGGCCTCGGCAGTTTTGGTATCCAACTCTAAAAAACCTATGCCTAGAGCCCCCTTGGGTTTTACCTCTGTCTCCGAACCTTCTGTCCCAATATCAGGGTCAGGTTCTACAGTCTCATGTTAGAACTCTCAGTTTGGCAGCCTGGTTAATCCAGGGCCTTTGATTTCTTCTTTACTGCCCAAGCAGGTTACGGATGTCATTTTAGAAGCCAGACGTCCTAGCAGTAGAAAATCTTATGCAGGAAAATGGAAAAGATTTTGTTCCTGGATGCAGGCTCAGGATTCTGATCCTCTTCTTCCTAACGTTACTTTAATTTTACTTTACTTGACAGATCTCTTACATAAGGGTCTTTCTTTCTCTTCCATTAAGTTACATGCCTCTGCTATTTCTGCTCATTATAATACAGACCCTCCATCTTTTCCCACCAGCTCATGCGACAGTTTCTCAAAGGAGCTAAGAACTTAAGACCTCCTAGATCTCCTCCTATTCCTGCTTGGGATCTCAACTATGTTTTGGAAAAACTAACCTTGCCTCCTTTTGAGCCTGCTGCCTCTTCTGACATCAAGTTTATACCTTGGAAGACAGCCATCCTGTTAGCCCTAACCTCTGCCAGGAGAGTTTCAGAGTTACAAGCTCTTATGGCTGTGGAACCTTACTATTTTTCATCAAGACAGGGTATCTTTGAGGACTAATCCTACCTTCATGCCTAAGGTGGTTTCCAAGGTGGCTTTAAATCAAACTATACACTTGCCGACCTTTTTCCCCACTCCTCAAAATAAAGGGGAAAGGATCTTACATTCCTTGGATGTACACAGACAGCTATGTTTTTACCTGAACAGAACCAAGGACATCAGAAAATCAGATCAGTTGTTTGTTTCTTATGCTTCAAGTTCCCAAGGTAAAGCCATTTCAAAACAGACCATTTCTAAATGGATTGCTCATGGAATCAGATTTTGTTATTCTCACCATGGAAAGCAAATCCCAGGGTGTATACGGACTCATTCCACCAGGGCTGCTGCCACTTCTGCGGCCTTCCTCAGGGGAGTTCCTACCCAAGGACATTTTGGAAGCTGCAACTTGGAGTTCAGTGCATACATATTCTAAGCACTACAGTCTACCTCTCTACTCTAAGTCTAGGGTAGGCTTTGCCTCTGCAGTCTTGCAGGGCCTTTTAGCCACCCCTTCCTCTTTATGACCACCTCCCTTTCTTTCAGCTTTGGGATTCTACACTACAGTCATGACTGCAACAGTTTAGACACTCTAACATCTACATTTATGGTAGGTGTACACAACTGTACTTTGTCCTACTTACGGTTGTGAATTACCTAGAGATGTAGAAAAATAGATACTTCAAGCTGATGGCCAAAGTTCTTATACTACCTGATTTCATCACCATCTAGGTCAGCCTTACTGAGCAAGTCAAACAAAAGACTTGACTTATTCCATTTTCCTCTTTGGGGTTCTGCTCCTGCTTATTGGTGAAAGACTGGATATTTAACTCCATTAGTAGTTCCACTAGGAAGGGAAGAAAGACCCCCCCCCCTTTCCTCATTCCCAGTTGTGCTTTACCTTTTGATGGTGTCAAGAAATCCTAACCTTCGTGCAGCACTTCCATATTGTGGCTAGTAAAAGTAGGAGCTATGTCTATTGCTAGCTCAGTGACCCCTCATGATAACCAGTCTCGTACATTTAAAAGAGACTGTCGGATCCAAAGGGAAGAGTCATATGGGTGAAGAACAAACACACAGTTTTTTTTGGTAGGAGATCCCCATCTGGCTACCTTGGGAAGCAATGCATTTGTTTGTACTAGTAAAAAGATCTGGTAGTTGCTCTAAACTGATAGTTCTCCTCATCTTAGGTTCTTGTTAATCTATCAAAGTAATAGTATCACTCAGTTCAAGTAACATCAGTAATCTAATAAGATCAAAGTCAACCATAACGTCTCCACTAAATGACTTGTTTGTGTATGTTTGTTGGAATATATATATATATATATATATATATATATATATATATATATAGGTTCATACTAGGCTATCTGCCCTAGGGCATTTATAAGCCTAGCCAGAGTGTGTTTGGCTTTCGCCACCCATTTTAAATGAATTTTGCTATGCCCTTTTTCGAGGTTATTATACTGTGCCTCTGTCTAACAGTGACACAGTAGTGATACCCAGGGTAAACCTACGATCTCCCATCCACTCATCAAGATTCCTCTTGAAGAGTCAATGAGGGACTCCGCCTAACCTGGACTGGGATTCTTTTCCAGAGTGAGGGGAGCCTCTGGGTTATGAATCTGTCCCTCCAGCATGTCCTGTTCATTTCAGTGCGGAGGTACAAGTCTCTCGAGTGAGTAGCTCGATGGGATTTGGATTTTCTGAGGTGCAGCATGTCCATCCGGGTTGGACATGGCTTTATATGTCAGGCACAGATCGCCTCTGAGCAGGCGGTATGCCACTGAGTAGAGCTGGAGTTTCTTTAACCGGGCAGCATATGGTATCTGTTTGAGCCCTTTGATCCTCTTGGTGGGGTACTTTTGGGGTCTTTCCAGTTGCTGCAGGTGTCTGGTAAGGTACATCCCAAAAGGGGCATTGTACTCAATTATGGGCCTGATGAGGGATGAGTAAAGAGGCACGATGACCTCCCCTGATCTAGATGTGAATCCCTTCATGATTAGGTGGGCTATATAAAATGTTTTTCTAACCACTTTGGCCACGTTATATATTATAAAGCCACAGTTCTTAAGCAGATATTTGAAGTTATAATAGGAAGCAAAGGTGGCAATGTAAACTAATAACTTGAGAAATGTAGCTTAGTATTTGATCCAAATGATACTTAGATGTGTCGCTCGTCTAGTCCGGATGAAGTAGATGAACATTTTGGGTTCTGTTCAAGCAGCTTTTGTATGTACAAACAAATTTAAAATGAAGCTAAATAACCATAACTTATATACAAACTAGTGGTCTCAAACACAGATGTTCACACTGTGGCTGTATTCACAAAATGGCACTGAAGCTAGCATGTGCTTGCTATTTATATGCATGTTCAGGTCTTAGAAATGCTTCTTAAATGTACCACACACCTCTTGTTATACATCCTCCCTGTTTGAGAAATGTGTCATGCAATATTGATGACATTGATTAACATACAATTTATACAAAATAATTTTCATCATGCAATTATACAGGACTAGATACCAGGTTGCTGTGTATTTCACACTAGGTCTGGAAGTACAACTAAATTTTGTGATACTGAAATTGGAATTAGGTTTAGCAACTGGGATTGTCTCTGCTGAATGTTCAACCTTAGGGACATCAGGAACGCCATCAGCAACGGTAGTGGGAATCAAGGCACTTTCTGGATCAGGAATATTGTCTGAATTGCTCTGAGATTTAGCGTCTGTATCACAAGAATAATGCTGAGATATCAGTTCTGATGCAGGAAGATGATGTCTACGATTTGTTCTGTACTCCACACCCTAGGAGTTCACAAAATAGGATCTCTGCTCTGCACATATACTTGTTACTTGACCAATCCGGTCAAAACCTTTCACTGTATCCTCACTGTCTCTCCTCCTTTCAACGGATAAAGAAATCTGCTCGACTTGCCATAACTGGACTTCTGGGAAGAACGCTTTCTAAATAATTGCGCTTTGATTGCTTTGTTGTTTTTAACTTTAGGCCTCAACAATTTGGAACTAATAGGCAATGTTGTTCTGGTTTGCTGAGTAGAAGCTGAGCAGGTGAACCAAGTATATCGTCACGGGGTATGTTTCAGAGATTGAGTAAATTCAAAAAGACATTGGTGTTATCACGCTTTGATTTCTCAAGTAATTGCTTTGCACTCTGTAATGCATGTTCTGCTAGTCCATTTGACTGTGGATATTCTGGACTGCTAGTAACATGTACAAAGTCCCACTTTCACACAAATGCCTGAAACAACTGACTGGTAAATTGGCTACTGTTGTCAGAGATAAGCTTTTGTGGACTACCATGGACTGAGAAATGATGTTTCATCTTGGTAATTACAGTAGTGGAAGTTAGGTTGCGTAGTAGAGCGATCTCAAACCAGTTCGACTAAAAGTCTACCAGTACCAAATAATGTTGATTGTTCCACTCAAATATGTCAGTGGCTACTGTTGACCAAGGTAGTTCAGGAACTTGACTTTGCTGAAGTGGTTCTTTCTGCAAATGCGGTTTAGTACTGTTGCATACCAAACAAGAAGAAAGCACTTTATCAATGTCGTTTGCTAAGTCCAAAATACTAGTCCTTCTTTTGGTAGATTCAAAACCTGGGTGACCACGATACAAAATCTGGATGTATTCGTGTGGTAAGGAAGCAGGAACAACAATTTTTAGGACCTTTGAAAATAGTGCCATCTTCCATCAACATTTCATCTCTGTAAGGAAAGTAGGGTTGCACTTTTGGTGGTACACTAGATTGCTTTGAAGACCATCCTTCATTGATGTAGTGACTTGAGCTTTTGCAAAACTGTTTCAGTTTTTGTGTAATCTCTAAGCTCATCAAATCTTGTGATAAAAAATGTAAGCACTTCCATGATATCAAAGTCAAAATTATCTGCGTCAAGCTGTTCAGTTGTATTTCTGGGCAATCTGGGTAAGTTATCATTCAGAAAAAGGTGTTTGCCTTTTGTATAGACCATTTTGAAGTTGTACTTTTGCAATTTAAGTATCATTGTTTGTAATCTTGCTCGAGCTGAATGCATAGGCTTCTTTAAAATAGTAACCAGAGGCTGTTTCAGTCTGAATATCTCAACCATAGATAAAGTCATGAAACTTGCAACATGCACTGCAGCCAAAAGTTGTTTCTCAATCTGAGCACATTGCATTTCAGTTTGGGTAAGTGTTTTAGATGCATAGGCTACTGAACTACCCTCTTGAGGAATGATTTCACTTAGCCTAAATCTTGAAGTGTTGCAGGAAAACAGTTACTGGTTTGTTAACATCATAGTATCTTAATGTAGGTGGAGTAGCAATTTTCTGCTTAAGGTCTTCAAATGCTTTCTGGTGATGACCACATAACATTCTTGCATGTTAGCTCTCTCAAAGGCACTGTCACCTCACAGAAGTCTGGTGTAAACTTGCCTTAATAGTTGACCATACCAAGAAAACATTGTAGAGCTTGTGCATTGTCTGGCACTGATATCTCTAGAATGGTTGCTTGCTTGGTCGGGCCTGGTCTCAAGCCAGTGCTAGTAAATAAATGACCTATATATATAACTTCTGGTAGTCTGAATTTGCACTTCAGAGTGTTGAGCTTCAAGTTCACTTCATGTGCTCTGTCTCAAACTCTCAAGATTTCTGTCATACTCTTTCACCATTGCCTCAGACTAACAAATCATCTACTATTATGGCACATGGATAACCTGAAAAAATTTGCTCCATTGCACGCTGAAAGACTTCACTTGCTAAATTTAGTCCAAATTGCATCCTGAGAAGTCAATATCTTCCAAATGGGGTACTGAATGTAGTCAGTAATGAAGATTTGCGATCAAGTATCACTTGCCAAAATGAACATTTTGCATCTAAGACAGAAAAAAACAGTGGCATTCAGTATTAGAGCAGCGACTTCTTTGACTGTACACATAGGATGATGAGGTTTTTTTAATGCTTTGTTCAAATCTCTTGGGTCAGTATATATTTTGATTTCGTCTGAGCCCTTTTTGTGAGCTGCTACCATGGGCAACATTCATTCAGTAGGTTCTGTAACTGGACAAATTACACCTTGCTGTGCCATTTTGTCCAGCTGAGTTTTGACTTTATGCTGCATGGCTATCAGAACATTTCTTGCTTGTCTGACCACTGATTGATTTCTGGGTATGATCTCATAGAAAACACATAAGGGAAGTTTGCCCAACTTGTCATCGAAAACATTAGCATACTCTGAAAAAAGTGTTAGTGAAGCTGGAACTAGGAAGTGTGCTTATTTGATGAACTTCTTTAGTAAAAGAAAATAGATTCATTCTCACACTGTCTCTGTGACCCAGTAATGACTGCACAGGTCTTCGGAGTGCATACAATAATAAGCTGTAACAGCTCTTGGCTGCATAACATGAAAGCATTACTGAGCCTTTGGTTTGAATTTCTTCACCTCCATAAGCAACAAGTTTCGCAGAACTGGTAACATTTAATTGTTCACCAGCTCCCACTTTAGCAAAAGTATCTGCAGACATAACATTACACTTTGAACCAGTGTCTACTTTCAGCTCAGTGGGTTTACAATTGATCCGGACAGTACAAAACACTCTTTGCCAGTAGGTCTACTTCATCAATTCTTTCAGCAACTACTGATGCACCATCTACATAGAAAGCAAACCGTTGCAGTTCTACTTGACCAATTTGCTTTTTCGAATGACCCTTCTTTATAACAGTACAAGGCTTACTTGATTCACAAAATTTTTGAAAATGGTTCCATTTCTTGCATTTATGACATTGCTGACCAAATGCTAAGCACTTTTCTCTTTTAGACTCACTGTTGGAATCACAGTTGCGACAGTCAACAATAAAGCTTAACTTGGGTTTTACTGATTCACTGTTGTACTGCACTGAGCATTCTCCTTTAACTGACCTCGTCTTGGAACTTGCTGGAAGATTACTGGATCTCCCATGAATACCCGCAGGGGCTGTAGCTGCCATGTGCTTAGGCTTGTTTCTCCCTACAACATATTGCATACTGTCTACGTTTACTCTGGAGCCTGCTGAAACCATGCTTTTATCACTTGGAAGTGTATTCATGTGCCTTTCGGTAACTTCATGGATTTGACAAATCTCAGTAGCATTGCTCAGCGTTAAATTACTGTCACGAAGTAAAATCTTTCTCACAGCAGCACTATTAATACCACACATGAGCCTGCCCCTTTATTAACTCATCTTTTAAGTCACCAAGCTTACAAGTTTAGCTTTGTTCCTCAGGTCAGTAATATAAGCTGCAGAAGTTTCTCCGTGCTTCTGATCTCTTGTATAAAACAAATGCCTTTCTAATGTAACTTTGGTCTGGGTATTACACATCTCTCTGAATTTGTGCTTCAAACACTAGGGGTCTTCCCTTGATTCAGCTGTGCAGTAATACAATAATTTTCCCCTTCACCTTCATACACTGTTTCCGCATATACAAATGAGTGCTCCCTTTTACTGGCCTTTGGCCCTGCTAGGTTTAGCAAAATGAATGCCCTGGTGCATGCATCTTTATCGGAATAAGCTGCTTCTATGAATGTATTTTACTATTGCCCAAATATTCTCCAGTTCTCTGCAATATTCTGATCAAGTACAAGTGGTAGTGGTTTTCCAAAAGTCGTCTCGCATATTAATACATCTCAGTGAAGACTTTTGCCAGTATGCACGAACACACACACACACACACACACATATGTACATATGCCAGAAATTTATGCCAGTACTTGTAACTATGCCCAGTAGCAAAACAAGCCTCTGTATAACTGAACTTTACAAAATAAGACTATCGGGCACAAGAATACTCTTGAAGTTACTGTACTGTAAGAAATCACCTCTTAGCATTATAAGAAACATTTCAAAATAGCAGCACTTTGCGAATGAACTGGGCAGAAGAAGCTCCGAGTAAGAAACATTTCAAAGTAACTGCACTTGCAAATAAACAGTACACAGGACATTGAAATTTCCCCAAAATGACTGTATTTTTCTAAACAACTCTATATAGTGCAAGAACCACACTGTAATGGCAGCACTCTGCGATTAGACACCCCCAGCACAAGAAACTTTTAAAAAATGACTGTATGTGACTACACTTTATGAAACAGTGGCACTTTGCACACAACCAACTCTTCGGAATAAATGCACAGTAGTAAACACACACTGTAAGCACTTTTGCACACTTTGAGATGCTTCGAACAACTCCAGTTATACTATTCAGAGCTCCAATCAATG